>NC_089258.1:44467027-44739050 GCF_963930625.1 Muntiacus reevesi | reverse complement strand
CATTAAGCGAAGACACAGCTGGACACAGACGGTGGGCTCAGTGAGCGTCCAGGACAGGAAGAGGCCCCAGAGGCGCAGACGCGCCGTGCACTCACCGGTCACCTTGGGGATTCCCTGCAGGCGTGGGACTGGCAGGGCCACCACGACGCCCAGGCTGGTGCCCACCATCAGCAGGCCGTGGCAGACGAGCAGGCTGGTCACAGACAGCCGCTGGTGCCCTGGACGGAGGGACAGGAGAGCTGGTGCCCACAGCCCACGCTCCGGGGAAGGGGTCCCGGGAACTGCCCAGAAACACTGCAGACCCCCCGAGTGCTCCCCGAGCCACACCTCCCGGGTGGGCGGGCGTCGCCAGAGCCCTAAGCTCACAGGGCAATGCTACAGCCAGATGAGGAAGACCCCGAGGGGCGGGCGCGTCCCGGCTGCACTCAGGACCATGTAGCAGTGGCCGAGGGACAATTCGAGCACGACCTCCTCAGGATCATGCAGCAGTGGCCGAGGGACAATTCGAGCACGACGCTCTTGGCACTGCTGGGCCGGCGCTTCCAGAGCCGAGCGCATCCCCCAGAGCTGTCCAGGGAAACCATCCACTTCCAGGCAGAGCCGCACATGTGAACACATGCACACGCACACGCACACGCACACCAGACAGCGGCCTTGTGCACCAGAGCCCACTGCACAGGTCAGCAGAGACCTCAGTGCGGGACCGGCTCCCAGGGAAGGGACACGACTGAGCGCTGCACGGAGGCCCTGCGGACAGGAGACCCCTGTGGTCTGGGCAGCTCTGGGAAACGCTGAGACGAGACACGGCAGTCCCAGGGAGGGCCACCCCTCCGCGACCCTGCCCCCAGCAGCAGCGCCTCCAACAGGAGCTTGGCCGGGCGGCCGTCTGGCAGCTCCTTTCAGCGCTGAACTCAAGCGCGAGACCAGCCGTCCAGGCTGCTCCCGGGAAGCCAGGTCACTTCAGAACAGCTGGATCCTTCTGTTCCCCAGAAACGAGTCATTTCCAGCTTCTCTGCATTTGACCTGAAGTTCCCCTTAGATAAAGTGTGAAAATGAACGGTCTAAACACAAAAGTCAAAGGCAGGTCAGCAGGTCTACACAAGTCACTTTTTGATTACTTTTGCAGCAACAACTACCACCAAACTAAAAGAACAGCTACGGAAGCCAAAGATCTAGCTTTACTTCTAAACACAGGCATGTGACTGATAAAAAGCCAGTGTATGAAGTTCCCAGGAATCCTGAACGTGTGCCTGTGGGGGCGGCTGGGGCTCTAGCAATACTTAGGACCTGCATGTCTGCCTACACCTCAGTCTGTTCCCTACCTTACAATAGTCACTCTTGAGTCTGGTTTAAGTTGCTGAATTCCCTTGTGATGTGGTTGATGGTACTTAGAAAAGTTACAGTGACTTTTTGATTAGATAGAAACGTGGCCGTTTCATTTGGTGGTGTCACCCCTGGAAGGGGCTGTGTTTGCTGCTTGGGCAGTTCGAAGGCCGATCTGATGCAAGTTCTCAGCAGGCTCCACCTGCATGCCTGCCCTGGAGACAGCAGGAAACAGCTGCATCCTGCTGTCCCTTGTGACCCAGAGGACGCGCCACCCTCTGAACCTTGGCCAGAACTCCCCACCCACAGAGCAGAGCTGGGAAGACTGACCGGCTACCCTTGCGAACGTGCATGCTGACCCAAGGTGCCCATCTGACCCATCCCCCATCTGCTGAATCTAACGCGTTTTATGGCAAAGATACGGTGCTAACGGTGCTCAGAGTGAGCTCCAGAGAGGACAGAAAGAGGCAGCTCAACACGCAGACCCGGCCCACAGGGGAGCCGGCCAAGCCCCCATGAACTAAACAGGTCATCAACGCTGTGACAACCAAAGGCCTGAGTTACAGTATATTTTTTTTCCCAACTCTTATTCCTCTGGCCTGGAAAATCTTCGTCTCTAGAACCTACTGGAATTGCACATTCTGAGGGAGAGAGCACGAAAGGACAGTTTACGTGTTACTGCCATTTCTGCATAAAAAGTAAAACCCACTGGGGCGGCCTCAGGAACACAGCTGTAGAATGAGGCTCACTCACGCGTGTCTGGGGTGATGGGAGCCCGGCGACCTGCAATGCCACGGGCCCGTGGGGCGCAGATGCACTGACTGAAGGTCTGAGTGTCAGGCACTCACTGTGCACCACTGGCCCGAGGGTAAGACGATTCAAGACGTGACGCGAGAGGGGGTCCCTGCTCTGGGATCACCGGTGCACCAAGAACCAGACCCGCGGCAGAGAGCTGTCTGAGCATCCTGGCACCGCCGTCGGTGTGGCCGCAGCCTCATGCCGGCACACCTGAGTTCTGCTCTAACTTCCACCTTCCTCACAGCCCACCAGGCCTGGCGGCTCCAAACCCGGGAGTAAAATACGAGATGCAGACAGAGCACGAACCCCTGGGTATCGCCCAGCGTGTGAGGATGTCTCACACAACACGCTGACATGGAGCCTGCGCCAACCAGAGGCTCCACCTTGATGGGCCGCAGCTCAGGAGGAAAAGACCCAGGCCTGGTGTGGGTGCGGCGGGCAGGGGAGCAGGCACTGGCCTGTGACAGCGGGCAGGGCCTTGTGGGTCCTGAGCCCGACGGCAGGAGCCACGCAGGTGGGCGAGATGCAGGGCGTTAGCCAGGGGCCGGGAGGGGGAGAGAGCGAGATAGGGCCCGCCCGCAGCCCAGCGCACACGGGCCACTCCCCCATGGGGAGTTGGGGCTGGGGCGCCTGGGGGCCCACACAGATCCATTCACACCGCGCAGGGCGGTCTCTGCTCCACCAGGAGAGGCGGCCCATGTGGGGAAGTACACGACATGCCCGAAGTGTGAGCGTACTTCCAGAAGGCCCGCGGAGACACACACACGTGCCAGGCAATGCACGTACATACCAGCTACATACATGTACACACTTATACACAAGGGCCATGTGCTGATACATGACAAGCATACGTGTGCAACAGCCACATGCCTACACACACACACACACACACACACACCCATGCGGCCCCCACGCCCCCACTCTGCATGCTGGCTGCTCTGAGTCCTGCTGTGGGAACACCCACCCTCCTGGGGCTGGTGGAGTCCAGGGGGGCCACCCTGTGACCCCCCCCACACCCTCCAGACGGTCTCCCCGTCCTCCACTTTTCCACCTCACGTCCTGCCCCCCATCCCGGGGCCACCCTGTAACCCCCCCCAGGTCCCCCACACCCTCCAGCTGGTCTCCCCCTGTCCTCCGCTTTTCCACCATAGGTCCTGCCCCCCACACCGGGGCCTGCTGACCACGAGGAACAGCCCGTGACCCTCGGCTCTGGCTCTGAGGGCGCCCTGCTGCGCCCGCGCCCCAGCCCTGGGGAAGACCCCACCTGGCAGCATGTGGTGGACGGGGGTGGCGATGTTGACGTCCTGCAGGTGCTTGAGTGTCTCCGTGTGGAACAGGCGGAGCGTGGACCCCGAGGTGAAGGCGACCCAGATGCCCACGCCAGCAATGGCCATGTGTGAGACCACCATGCCCTCTTCCTGGTGGGCCTCCAGCTGGCCCTGCGGAGATGAGGGAACAGACATGGCGGGGCGTCGGGTGCTATGCTGAGTCTCGGGGGGCCTGTCGTCCCCCCACCCGTGTGTAGTGTCCAGCCGGCGCCCCAGACCTCACCTCCCGTCAGCCACCTGCCACATGGGTGTCACCCAGACCCATGGGCACACGCGTGTAGACCCATCAGCCCCAACCTGAAGGGAGGGAGGGGCCGCGCTGCCCGTGAGGAAACCCCTCTGCGTCCTGCCCTCTGGTCCCTGCTCCGTCTGATAGGGTCCCCCCAAGCCTCTAGGCTGAGCGTGCCCCCACCTCCATCCTGACCGCCCTGCTCTGCAGGGAACCCCGGGGGGACCCCTGCACCCTGTCCCCATGGTGGACGGCTGCGATCACTGCCAGGGACTGGGGGGCAGGCGGGGTGAGGTAACAGCATGCCCACAGAAGTCCTCTTAGTCCAGAGTGGATCACAATCCCGCCCCACTCCCCGCCCTGCAGAGAGGTCACTGAAGACCCCGTAAGGGTAGACAGCAGGCTCAGACCATCCTGGGGCTGCTCCTCAAGCGCTGAGAGCAGGGAGCGCTCACCACCCGCGACACGTGCACCATCCTCGCACACACAGGAAGGGTGTGCTGGCAAACCTTCCCGCCGCACCCACACCGCCAGCTGGACTGGAGGTGGACCTGCGAGCGTGCTTTCAGTCAGATGGGGATTCCGTTCCAAGGCATCACACCTCATCTTAAGTGAAGGTGGGCTCGAGCGACTTGGGGGACTCCGGCACCGCCGAGATCCCAGAGCCACAGTGCTGGCTGGAGCACGCAGTTCTGTCGCCACCATGTGCCAGAGCCACACGTTCCCTCCGAAGGCAGGCACGTGCATGTGCGCCTCCCAGCCTCCCCGATAATCGCACATGCAACTTAAATGTGTCAGCGGGCTGGGCCGGCGTCGCGGTCAGGAAGGTGCCCCGAGTCCTCGGAGAGGCTCTCCTGAGTGCATGCCGGAACCTCACAGTCCCCTTTCTGGGGAAGGACAACCTGGGCTCCAGCAGCAGCACGGGGGCTCAGCTTCCCCACACCGTCTGTGGTGCTCATCAGCACTCCTTTGCTGCCACTGCCATCTCCGTGGGGGTGATGGTATCTCGCGGTCGCTTTGGTCTGCGTGTCCCTGAGGACTAACGATGCTGTGTGCCCTTCCCTGCGTGCGCGGGCCATCTGGGTATCTTCCCTGTGGAACAGTCCGTGTAGAGCCTCGGTCCACTCCTGGACCGGGCTGTTCCTCCTCCGCCTGCTGAGCTGTCGGTTATGTAAGCCGTTTGCTGTGCGTCCTTGGCAGGTCTGTGACTGGTCTGTCAGTATGTCCTGCCTCCCGAGGGTCGGCTTTCACTCTGTAGGCAGCCTGTGGAGCGGCTGGGCTGCCCCGTCCACGGTGTCATGTGACAGACACAGCCTTTCCCTCCTGACAGGCCTCGAGGGGGTGGTTTCCATCCTCTCTTCTGTGTACCAGCGCAGACCCCTCGGGAAGCCCAGACGGGGCTGGAGGAAGCGGGCGCCCCGGGTCACACCCCACCGGCCCGCGTGCGGAGACTGACCTCCCGTGTCCGGTCACCTCCAAGGGAGACCCCGGGCAGGAGAGCGGGGCCGCCCTGGAGAGGAACAGGGCGCCGCGGGGCCGTCTCCGTGCTCCTGGAGCCTGAGGGAGCTCCGTGCCCGCTGCCCTCTGGTGGCCGACTGTCTCAGCATCATCGTCATCACTGAGGCTTCTGCAGAGAGCCCGGAGGCCGGTCTGCGGAGTCCTAGGGCCGCATTCTGCGGTAACGTTCTCAGTGCATCTCCCGCAACCAACCTCACCCCCTCCCCTCAACGCCTCTCAGAAAATCCTCTGAGAAGACAGACTTCCTCACATCTGGTCTGTGTTTAAATCCCCGCCCGCCCGCTGCCTCCGGAGCACAGCATGGGGCTCAGGGTCACGCGGCAGCCGGTTCCGGAAACAGCCGAGTGCACCGCCTCGTGGCTGCGGCCTCCGCCTCACCAGCCCTGCCCAGGCGGGTCGGGGCAGGGGCCATGCCCCCCAAGCCCTTGACAGGCCAGAGGCTGACAGCCCACGAACCCCAGTGAGGCCTCCACGCCCCAGCCCAGCCTATGCCCCTCGCGTCCCCACGCCCGCACTCAGCCCATTTCTGGGCCAAAAGGGCCCAGAACCGCCTGCTCAGGTCCTGACACGCATCAGCCCTGCCCTGGGACACTGTGCGTCCTTCCTTCTGGGGAAGCCCGCCCCCTCTCCCAGACAGGGCCGCTTTGGAGGTCTGTGACCCGCAGGGCCAGGTCCCTGCTCAGAGGACACCTGCCTTGTGCGATGCCTGACAGCTGGCATCTCAGAGGCAGGACGTGGGGCCCGGCAGAGCCACAGACGTCCTCACCCGGACACGTCCCCAGGGCTGGCGGCCAGCGGCGGCCCGTGAGTCCTCCCCGTGTGCCTGCTCTGCATGGCACCTGCAGGTGGGGAGCGCAGGACCCTGCTCTGCTACGGGACGGATGATGCGAGTGAGAGCTTGACTCAGGACGCTTGGCCTGCCTCCCGCTGTCTCAGAGGCTTGGTCTTCTGTTTGAAAATGGGAAGTTTGGGCAGCAGGGCACCTGAGTCCCTGTCCACCATGAAATCGTGAGGCTCCAGACTCCAAATGCCTCTGGGGGGGGCAGGGTCCCGACCCTTACTGGGTGTCTCAGAACCGGCCCACCCATGGGCTCAGGCCTGTCCCCAGTGTGCCCTGCGTTCCATCTTTCTACAGAATGACAGGAATTTAACTCGGAAAAGAGGCATCAACTCAGGAGACACTCCACTACCTTAATAACTTATCCGTTTCGGTCTTCCTGTTTTCCTCTTCAACATCAGGGGTAGAAGGAGAGCTTTTTCTCCTTCCTCTCTGTCTGCAGTCAGGAGCACGGCACAGTGCAGAAAATCAGGAGGAAGGAAGAACAGGCCTTAAGGTAAACAGCTCCAGCAAGAAACTGAGACTGAATTAAACCGCGGCCCCAAGACACAAAGCTACATGGAAAGCACCCGCAGAGCCCGGAATGTCCCGCCTGCTCCCAAACGGCAGGCTACCTTCCAAGCTGCGGCCATGTTCCCAAAGCGCGACGTTTTCCTAAAAGGCATGAAATGAGTCCCAGAAAGGAGGCTCTCGTAGTTGGGAAGGAGGAAGAAGCCTGACCCCCAAATCCAGGTGACGCAGCTCCATTTCACATGCTGGGCGTCACGGTTCCCCGTCTGCTCTCCCTGACCCGATGGCGGGCAGGCAGGGAATTCTGTTCCCGCGGCACTGGGCACGTGGCCCGCCCAGGGCAGCACCATGACACTGAGCTGCCCTGCAGCCCCACCACCCCACCTGCAACCAGCCCAACCACTGCTGAGCAGAGGTCACTGCAAGGACACTCACCTGCCGCTGAACCTCAGACACCCTTTCCTTCCGAATGTATGCCCTACCTCACCACCTGCTTGACCCAACCCAGAAAGAGTGTAGCCTCGTGACCCTCATGGGTCCTACTGCCACGGCACCACTCCTAGCAGCAGCCCGCATCAACCCTACACCACCGCCCCCCACCAAAGAGGGTGGAGACCACCGTGATTCAGATCTCTAAAGCTACACCAACAGCCCACTGTGGTCCCCCTGCACAGAACCACGGGACATATTACATATTTTAATAATAGAGTAGACTTTGCTTCTGTCTATATATCTACTCATCTTGGTACTAAAATTGCAGAAAGGAGGCTCTTACTTAAATCCAAACATACTATTTCTGAGTATCCAAGGTTTACAGCATACACACTGTCTGGAATTTGTGGATGGAATATACTCTGATGGTTATAAGGTCGTACTGTTGTGTTAGCATGGAATTGCCCTGGTGGTGGCTACAGAAACCATCATTCTGGCTTTGGTATGAACTTATGACAAAACTAATGCGCTGGTTTTGGAGAAATGTCCTAAAGCAGCGGTCCCCAGCATTGTTGGCACCGGGAGTGATTTCATGGAAGACAATTTTTCCACGAGTGGAGGGGGGAATAGTTTGGAATGATACATGTGCATTACATTTACTGCGTGCATTACTCCTATTATCACACCAGCTCCACCTCAGGCCAGCAGGCACTAGACCCTGGAGGCCGGGACCCCTCTTTCAATGAAAGGTTGCTATCTCACTAGTCCTTCTGCGTGAAAAGAAAGCGAAATACGACCGCCGTGCAGTGTGGGGCTTAGCTGGGATGTGAACTCTGACTCTCACGAGCTCACTGAGAAGGTGACGCTGCTAGGGTGCGCGGCGGGGAAATGTGGTTCCAGCAAGCGGTCACCGCGCTGATGAGTCCCCTGCGCAGGTGCTGCGGTCAATGACTTACTTCTTCACGCTCCACTGAGGGTGTCTTACTACCCTGAGGTACAAGAAGTAAGAAGGAGAAGATGCGCAGAAGCAGAAACAAGTTACTACACAGACGCTGGGCAAGGACTCCCTTGGAGGTCCAGTGGTTGGGACCCAGCGCCTTCACTGCTGCAGCCCTGGCTTCAATCCCTGGTAGTGGAACCACAATCCTGCAAGCCGTGCGGCACAGCCAAGTAAAAAACAGGAAATACCGAGCAAAGCCAGGTTTGTCTCCTGCCTCTGCTCTTGCCATCAGTTCCGTCCCCTCTCCTGTGGAGCGCTGACCCTTTGCCACTTGAGGAGGCTCTGTCCTGCAGGCCTGGGAGAGGTCACGTCAGAAATATACGGAGGAGCAATTTGTGGTCCAATGGCCAGCACACCCCACTGTCTGCACCTTGTAAGTCTGTGGCTTTGTTTGGGCTCTAACGTCCCTCCGTCCACAATGTCTCCAGGGTAAAGAGTCGAGGTCTGAGACCCAGCTCTGATTTCTCCAACACCTGTCATCTCTACTGAATAAAGGCGTTTACCGCACTGACATGAAACACCTCTTCAATCAAGCACTAAGCCTCCATATGTCCATGAAGACTTCCCACTATGTTCCTACTGAACACATTTTTTAAAGTAACATTAACACTAATTAGCAGGTACATGATACATAATTATCCCATGGGTGTGGCTGGAAAAGGGCTGTGGCATCCTCGAGTTAATCCTTCCCATACCAAAGGATGAAGGCTTTCCCTTGAGCGCAGGGGCCGCAGGCAAGACGCTGCCTGAGCTTTCTGCAGGCGAGGGGTGCTCCTCAGCCACGCCTGGGAGGTCAGTGCACTGGTGCTCGGCGTCTTTCCCACACGGCGTGGCCACTTAAAACGACTCACCTCCACAGCGAGAGTCTCCACACTAACGATGGAGACTTGGCCGCCAGACGCCGCCCACAGCGTGTCTTCCATCAAGAGCAGACTTCGAACTGGGAGGACGCCTAACTTAATCACCGTCTGAGGCTCGGAATTCCAGGCTCCATCTTAGAAGAAAATATTTCTTTCAATTTCATTCAAATTCAGTTTCTCAAACTGACATTTCTTCAAAGACACATAGATGGCCAATGGGTACATAAAAAAATGCTCAGCATCACTCATCATCAGGGAAATATAAGCCAAACCTACAGTCACACCGGTCAGAATGGCCATCACCAAAAAGACAAGAAACAACAAGTACTGGTGAGGATGCAGAGAAAAGACAACCCTTGTGCAGTGCTGCTGGGACTGTACGCTGGTGCAGCCACGGTGGAGAACAGTATGGAGGTTCCTCAGAAAACTGAAAAGAACTACCATACGCTCCAGCAACGCCACTGCTGGGCATGTATCAGTCCACACAGAACAGAAACACTACTTTGAAATGATACACACCCTTCAACGTTCACTGTAGCATTATTTACAACAGCCAAGACACAGAAGCAACCTAAGTTGCCGATGGATGAACAGATACAGAAAATGTGATTATGTATAGGCACAATGGAATATTACTCAGCCACAAGAAAGAATGAAATCTTGCCATTTGTGAGAGCATGGATGGACCAGGAGGACTCTATGCTAAGTGAAATGTGTCAGAGAAAAGGAAACACTGTATGGAAAAGGAAACACATATACAGATTCCACTGTATATGTGGAATCTAAAAAAGCCAAACTCGTAGAAACAGAGAAGAGGGGTGGCTGCCAGGGGCTGGGGGTGGGGGAGACAGGGAGATGATGGCCAAAGGGCACAGACTTCAGTTATAAGATGAAAAGTTCTGAGGATCTAATGCACAGCATTATGTTTACAGTTAACAACATACTTGAAACTTGTTAAGAGAACCGACCTTAAATGTTCTCAGAACAAAAAAAGCAATTGCTAGTACCTGATGTGATAGGGGTGAGAGCTAGTAGGTGGTGGTGACCACTTTGTAACACGTATGTGTATCAAGTCAAGACACGGTGTACCTCAAACTTATATAATGTTATATGTTAGTTATATCTCAGTAAACTTTGTGGGGAGGGGGGGTTGTTTAAATTCACCCAGTAAACAAAAATAAAGTCTGAAAAAATTCATTAACACTGGAAGAAACGGACATAGACACCCCAAATCAAGCTGGAAGGCTTGTTAGACCAGACGTATCATAGTCATTTCAAACTTTCAAATAGTCGATAGCTCCCATGAAATTTAAACTCTACTGGAGCAGCAGAAAAAAACAACTTGAGTGAGTGATGCTGAACAAAGGTCGCAAAGAGCAGCAGAGAGAATCCCATGATAAACACTCATGTGATTCTAAATAAACAGGTATTTAAACATGAATCACACCGAGCAGGAGCGAAACAATGGGTCCTCTGCAGAGTAAACCCTCCACGAGGGGCCCTGGATCCTGCCGTGCGCCTCATTCTCTGCAGGAGTTCAGTGCAGGCCGTAACTGGCCCTAGCCCGGGACCGCGGGCTTCTGCTCTGGGACGCAGTGAAGCATGTGCAACAGGTGGTGCTGTGCTGGGCAGCCTAACCCTAACTCAACAGCTGGTGCTGTGCCAGGCAGCCTAACCCTAATGCTAACCCAACAGCTGGTGCTGTGCCGGGCAGCCTAACCCTAACGCTAAACCAACAGCTGGTGCTGTGCCGGGCGGCCTAACCCTAACCCTAACCCAACAGCTGGTGCTGTCTGGGCAGCCTAACCCTAAGTCAACAGCTGGCACTGTGCCGGGCGGCCAACCCTCACCCTAAACCTAACCCTAACCCAACAGCTGGTGCTGTCCGGGCGGCCTAACCCTAAGTCAACAGCTAGCACTGTGCCGGGCGGCCTAACCCTAACCCTAACCCTAACCCAACAGCTGGCGCTGTGCCAGGCGGCCTAACCCTAACCCTAACCCAACAGCTGGCACTGTGCTGGGCGGCCTAACCCTAACCCAACAGCTGGAACTGTGCTGGGCGGCCTAACCCTAACCCTAACCCAACAGCTGGCACTGTGTTGGGCAGCCTAACCCTAACCCTAACCCAACAGGTGGTGCTTTGCTGGCCTCTACCCACGTCCTCCCTTCAGGACCGAGTCACGAGAGCCTCAGGATACAGGGTGGCAGGTACTGATGGGACTGCCGCTCGGCCCAGGGTGAACCCCCCCTCCAGACGCAGCAGTGACACTTCTGCTCGCAAGCGCACCCTGGGACACTCACCGTCTGCTCTGGCGTAGACAGCCACAGCGCCGTTGACCAGGCCAGCGTATAGGCTCTGGGATGTGCAGGCCAGGCTCATGACCGTGGACTTATCCGGGGTGAAGAAGTGCTGTAGCCGCACCTTCTTGCAGCCTTGGCTGCTTTTGTAGATGGAGATGCTGAGAGACACATCACCCGGTGGACGCATGCTCACACGGAAGGGCGTGAGCACCGAGCAGAACCATGTCCACCCCAGCCCGCCCTTCCCCACCTCCTGCTCCTTCTGCAAACACCTGGCTGCACTGAAAAGGCTGCTGACCCTCTGATCTCTCTTCTCTTCTAAAAGAGAAGTTCTGGGTTCTTTTTTAAGCCTAGTTCTTCCTACAGATCTAGGGACTTCACACTAGGAAAGTCAACGCAACTTCCCTTTCAACTCTGAATGATGCTTAGTGTGAGGTTAACACAGAGCACATCTCTGTCTCATTCTGAAGTCTAAGAGTGATGTGCACTTAGAAGCATGAATCAGCAGGAAGTGTGTCTGCAGCAAAGGGCAGCAGGAACTCTCCCTGTAAGGTGTTGCCGCCCCATGGGGTTGCCCAGGAATGTCCCACGCATGGGCTCCTTCAGAGTCGAGTCCCAGCCTGCTCCACCCTCACCACACAGACCCCAGCGAGCTGCCACGGTGGGTCGCGGCAACGCCCAGGGCCAGGGGCACGCTCACCTGCCCTCCTCCGTTCCCAGGCAGACGGCGGGCACGCCCAGTGCCCGGCCCCCGCCCTCAGGCTCGTGGGGCCTGTCCTCGGCGGGCACGTACGCCATGCACAGCACGCGGGACTCCACGTTGAAGCACTCGATTACTTTGGGGCTGGAGTTGTGGAAGGAGACGATGGCGATCTGGCCCATCTGACTGGTACAGCTCCCGATCTAGGGGTCGGTGGGAGAAGTGAGCGGGGGGCTCCCACGGGGCCTGCACAGCTGACCCCCCACGGCCGCAGCAAAACCCAGCTCTGGAGTGGGAACCAGCTCCCAACAGCGTTGAATGACCTCCCACGTATGCTCCCTCTGTGACTCTCTGTGTTCAATCAGGTAGCGTTTTCCTTTACTTAAATAAGGACAGAACAGTTTTGCTCTTGTAAAAGTCACGTTTATATCCTTTAAAACCTGAACACCTAGCACCACACGAAGGCAGAGGCCCATCGATAAGTAATTCAAAGTCTGGAACTACGGACTAGAATCAATCTTAAACCAGGCCTTACCTAAGAAAACAAGGATACAAAAAGAGGAAAAAAGGGGTGAGAAATGTCCCAGTTGAAAAAAAAACAAACATTTAAATACTTCTATTATTTAAATTAGTTGTCTTTGGATTGAAATTAACTGCAGAAGTTTTATTTGAAAAAGAAAAGAGAGAAAAGCATTTCACTCTAGGATTGTCCTTTTCCCATCTGGGACTTTCATGTTTATACCACACTGATGCCTAACAACAATCTACGGGACAGCCCTGTCTGTCATTTTCTCATTAACTGTGGATATGGATTCTTCACGAACCTGCATTAAAGACAAACAAAGGCATCTTACCCACAGGAAACCATGAGCCACGGAAAACGAGTCTGACTGATTCTCATTATTCAGGTATGGCTCAGGATTATAAACAGCACATTCAATCTAAAGGGGAATAAAATAAAAGACCCAAATTTAAAATGGGACTCAGAAGAGGCTGGAAAGCAAGTCTTTTAACAGATAACAGTGTCTGACGGACGCCACGGAAATGACAAAGACTAAGAGAGGAAAAGATGGGTGTACGAGTTGCAGAAATTTGGTTTTTAGATGCAAACACCTGTGTGCCCGGGGGCTGCATCCCCACGGGGGAGGCCACATCAACAGGCCCTTGCCTCTCGTAGGGAGCGGGTTCTGCCACTGGAGGGGTCCCCATAAACCGAGGGAGCTCCAGGTCTGAGTGTCGGCCAGAGACCACATGGGAAAACAGTAACATGTCTCTTAAAGAAAGATACACCACGTGTCTCAGCGGTCACAGCAGTCACTGGCCACAGTGCCTGAGCGCACAGCACAGGCACGCAAGTATGAGGCCACCTGGAGACGGGGTGGGCCCCACTCCCCAGGCCGGCAGAGGGCCCCCAGCTACGACCCACA
Source organism: Muntiacus reevesi (assembly GCF_963930625.1). Lineage (NCBI taxonomy): Eukaryota > Metazoa > Chordata > Mammalia > Artiodactyla > Cervidae > Muntiacus > Muntiacus reevesi. The sequence continues at coordinate 44,725,786 of NC_089258.1, read as the reverse complement.
AGGGAGCCCAGCCGCCAGGCGAGGGGCCTGTGAGGAGGGCGGGGCAGCGGCCAAGACAAGCAGGATCTGGCCTGAAGCACCCCGGTCCTGCAGGATCGCTATGCACGCCAGCCCGGAGGCCACGTCTAGGCTGCCTGGCCCACCTTGAACTCCTGCTGCTTGGCCACTGTCACAGGCATGTGTCCCAGGAGCAGCGGGTGTCTCTCCTTCCTGATCTGGTTCCCGTCGTCCTCCACGCAAAACCAGCCCAGGTGGTTCTCCTCCTCTGCAGCCACCGGGGAGAGCCAAAAGAGGTGAGGACGAACCCCTCCTCAAGCTTCCTTCCCAGCCGCAGTCTGACCCCCCCGGGGGTGCGCCCATCCTAGCAGAGGAACATGTGCTGCCCCTGATTTCATCAGCTGACCTCAACCCGGCTTACCTAGGGCGAGCTTGGCCATCTGCAGGCTGTTGATCCAGGACTCCTTAATGGCGGGAGTGAAGGTGTTGAACACGGCGGTGAAGAAAGTCGGCCGGCCGGACCTGCAGGGAGAAGGGAAGGCCGTTCACTCCACAGGTGAGCTCCAACACGTGAAATCCAGTCCCAGGGCCTGCCTGTAGGATTCGGTCCCCGAACCGCGAAGACGGGCAGGTAGGGACAGAGGACCGAGCTTGCTGCACCCCCCCGCTGAGGCCCACTGACTTGTCCTGCTTCCCCGGGAGCTGCAACTGCACCCGGCAGCAGTCAGCCGCCCGGATCTCTTCTTCCTTCTTCAGAATCAGCCTCTGCAAGCCGGACATCCAGTCCTGGGCCACCGACGGGTTCAGGTTCTAGGAGACGCACAAGCACACGGAGTGGTGTGAGTAGGCCAGCACCGGACCGAGGGAGAGGAAGAGAGCGATGCCGTGACATCAAAGATCCAGGGACACCAGAGACACTGATCACGTCAGGAAAAAGGCTCCTACGGGAGGAGGGCCACACGGTGCCAGGATGTTTCTAAGGGAACTGAGGCTCGAGTCAACCTCAAGGCGAAGACAGTGACACTGGAAGGCTTCAGCTTCTCGGAAATAGGAGACACAGTCAGATCAAGGCTTGAAGAAACTCCAGTCCTCCCTTCCGGGTGGTGGGAGACATAAGTGACGGTGGTTTAGAAACTAAAAGAGGATTTAAACCCAAGATTCGGCTGTCACCTGATAGTTCCCTTTGAGGTTTCCAACCAGCTGAGTGATATGACCGATGACGCTGAGGTCATGCAGCAAGTTTTGCAGGTCTTGATACAGCTGCCCTGGCCCCATGTAGCCTCGGTCTGCAACACAGGTGACAAAAGGCGCATGCTGAGGACTGCCCTGGTGCTCCAGTGGCTCTGAAGGCAGGGGGCCCTGGTTCCATCCCTGGCCAGGAAGCTAGATCCCACATGCTGCAACGGAAGATCCCAAGTATGACAGCCAGGACTCAGTGCAGCCAAAGAATGCTAAAAAATTAAAGCACACAAATCTCAGTGTGCTCCCGCCAGGGCTTGAGGAAGGAGACTCGAGAACAGAGTCTAGTTCACCCAGAATTTTGTAAATTCTGCGACAGGCTTGAAATCTCAGGGTTGGAAAGCCAAGTGGAGTCCATGTGGCCAAGGACACAGTGACTGTGTCCAGAGACCCCCAGGGGCACGGACCGGGGCCTGGCGGATGTGGCCGGCGGCAGCTCTGTGCCTGAGAGCCCCGCATCACCCCAGGCACCCACCACATAGCGGGTGCCGGGGGCATCCAGGACCAGGGATCTCCAGGTGGGGGGAACTGGGCAAAAAGGAGGCCGCAGATAGACACCAGCAGAGACAGCGAGGACGTCCCCGGCTCCTGACGGGCACGTCACCCCGATCCACCACAGGTCTCCCTGGTCTGTGCCTGCTCCCGGACAGGGAGGCGCTGCAAGTGGCTGCCGGTGCCGCCACACAGCCCCTCTGCCCAGAGCTGCAGCCGCGCCCAGCCCCGAGCATGCGTCTCCCCTTGGAACAGAGGCCCAGCCATGCCTGTGAGCTGCCAATCGTGAGCATTAAGTAACTACGTAGAAATCAGTGGGGGTGATTTTCCCACAATGACATGCATCAGAATTTGCACATGACTGCTCCCGCCTGCTGAAAGGTTTCAGGAACCTGTCCTTGGGACAGGCCGGCTGCCTGGTGGCGATGCCTTCCCCATCTTGTGTACACATCTCTGAGGGTCTGACAGCTCACCCCCTGCCCCAAAGGCCCCCCAAGCATCCGCGCTGTGGACACAGCCCCTCAACACCTGCCACGGTGCCCACCTGGCACAAATTCTTGCAAACTGAGGGTGGTCTAGGGGCCACTTGTGGAAACTGAACTGAGATTATGAATCCTAAATGAAGAATCCAGTGTCACCTTATTTTTGCCATAAGGGAAATTTATTTCCTCATAAACCCGCCTCCTGAGATAGCATGGAGCAGAGTTAAACTAAGATGCAGTGGGCACAGAATTTTGCAAAATAAGTTCCTGAACTTAAGCTAACCGAGGGCCTCCAGCTTGCAAGGCTCCACACCTGGTGGAAAGCTCAAGGCCTCACGTGGCACCCCCCAAGGACAGGCAGGGCGTGGGGCGGAGGCGCCGCCCAGCCCAGCCCTGCAGGGCCCTCCGCCCACAACTGTGGTTGCCGGGCAGGGAGGCCCACGCTGTCCCCACCACTCAACAGCAGCCCAGCCTGCAGTGCTGAACTTCAGAAAAGAGTCATTCAAACAGCAGAACAGTCACGTGAACATCAGGGAGCAGGGTTTCTAACTCAGCTTCTCAAAATAACTTGGGATGAGAAGCGTGGGAGCATCAGGAGAGACAGCGGCGAGGGCGCTGCAGCTGTTCTGTGAAAACTCCGGCACGACCGAGGCAGCCAGCCAGCGAGCGGCTCACGGACGGGAGGCTCCCAGCTGCCCAGACCCACCGGAGGAACCCCAGCGCTCAGCCTGGTGCTGGGGTCAAAGGGCAGAACCTGTGCATGTGGGGAGCTCACCGTCCGTCCCACAGGACCGGCCCTCCCTTCAGGGTGAACCTTGACAAACCCCTCATCACTGCTGCCGTGGGACGAATACCTGGACCATTTTCAGCGTCTCTGTAAGCGCCGGACAGCATCACGCTCTGTCCCGGAGCTGGGAAAAGTCCCAGAGGGCCCTGACCTGAGTTCTGTCTGCCCACACTTACAGAATTAGCAGACTTTAGTTCTAACCGAGAAGGCCTTTTAAAGACCATTTACTCCCCCGCTCACCTTTCGCAGCTCAGAGCTAAAAATTAGACCCACTCCACAGTTGGGGAAACCACAGAGGTTCCCACACTAAACCAGGTGAATATCCAGCCCCACAGTGCTGACCGTGTCTGTGTGCAGAGGACCCCAGGTCAGCACAGCCCCCGACTCCAGGTTCAGCACCCGGCACAGCCTGGCCCCCCACCATCTGTTCACCGTGCACTTAAAATGGGTGAACCGTGCTGTGTGAGAGTACCATAATTTTAAAAATTAATAAACGCTTAAAAAATTAGCACATCTGACACAGAACCAAGACTATTAAATGGGAGGCAGCTCTGCAAAGCGCCCGTCCCTGGGACACCTGGGCCGAGACCATGCCCGCCCCCCAATCTGGAGTCTCCCCGTCTGGAAACCTGCAGTCAGAGGCCCGCCGTCACCACCATGCATGACATGGACCCGCTGAGGACACACAGGTTAACTCTTTCTCCCTGAGAGGCCAGCATTCCCTCAGCATCGACAGTCAGGGTCACTCTGCTCTCCTCTGTTCCAAGAGGAGATATTTTACTACCTTATCAGCAATGATCGTGTTTTCCTTCTCTGACCTTAGGCTTTCTTCTCCAGCGTGCGACCATGTGTGTAATTGAAACCGAAAGAGAAAGAGGCCCATTGGATAGGGATGGGTCGAGGGGCCCATCTCCATGGCAACTTCTCCGGTCCCGGGGTCTATCTGGGGGCCACTCAGTGGTCTTGGTCCTATTTAAAGACTTGGCAGTACTGCCGGTTGTAAGGCCAGAGCTGAACAGCTGGACAACCCTAAATTCAGAATGAAAGAAAAGGTGTTCTCTGCAAAGTGACACAGCGTCTTCTGACGGACAGTGAGGACTGTGTGCCGGGCTTGCTGGGGCAGGTGGGAAGTTCCTGGGATCACCGAGGGCTCAAGTGCAGCAGTGAACTTAGTCTGGGTTTTTTCTTGCGTGTAATACTTTAAAAATCAAGTCATCCTGCGTTTTGCTTTTTAACTCTGCTGACTTGACTCCTATTCTAAGCTGGCTCAACATGAACCATAAACTAGAAGACAAACAAGAGAACACAGTGTTCCCATGAAAATAGCATCTATTTCATGGATCGAAGGCATCCCTGGAGATCTGAACACAATGAGGTGATCGTGATCACAAACACATCTTGGGCTTGCTTCCATGGTAATAGGCACAGAAACATCATTTTTATTCACAAAACCAAGACGTAATAGGATCTGCTATCCTTCCAAGACATTTAACTAAATTTTTAAGAACTTTCAGATCTTCATGTTGCTCTTATTAAGTAAAAACATTAGTAATCGAGTCAATTTGGAGACTATTTCTCCCTCCCTCTACTCCTCAGCTGGTCCCTCCTTAGGAAAACTTGTGATAAAGTCTGGTATTTTGGTTATTACTTGAGACGGTACGCACACTGTTTAAACAGCAGCATTAGTTTTCATCAGCAATTCAGGAGTCTAAGAGCACATGCACACGGAGCTGGCTCCTCAAGGAGGTCACCAGATGCATGACTGTTAGCATCAGGCCAAGAAGAAGAGCAAACAGTGAAGAGACCCCACGTCAGCAGGGACCCAGCAGTCACTGTTTCCTGTCCCCCCAGACCCAAGTGAATGTGCGTGCTCACTCGGAAAAGCTACACCTTTCAAATGCTGCCTCCTTTTGAACATGTCAGAAGCAAAACAATCTAAAAACTTACCAAATACACTTATATATAACATTATAACATTAAATATAAGGCTCATTTTATATATAAAACAATTTATGGGAAGTTCCCCTTCACTGTACTTTAAGTACTCCACAATTCAGGGGCTGAGGCCAATGAGTGAGTACAATTTAGCCGGGTTTTAAATTGGAGTAAAAAAAAAAAAAAAGCAGAAGATGAAAGTATTGACTACGCCTGTGACACCAAGTTCAAATCCTAGGGTCCGCAGTCCCTTTCCTAGCAGTCTCCGTGTGCAGGACTGCTGAGCGCCGCCCGCTGATGGGCCCTTCCCCAAGTCCTCTGTGAGGGGCACAGGCAGGCGTGCCCCCACGGAGACGGAAAGACACGGCGGAGAGCCGAGCCCACAGCCCAGCCCACGCCCGCTGGGGCTCTCTGCAGCCACACCACATGCCTTCTGCAGTTCAGGGTGGGGATCAGAAAGACTGATGGCATCCCAAGAGCAGACCCCCTCCCAACCTCGAAAGAGGACCACTCAGAGATGATCCGCCCGCTGGCGTGTGTCCACGCTACCCACGTGTCCCCTGTAAGGACTGCGCCACCCACGCCTCCCACCTCAGCCCCGGAAGCGTCACTCACGGGGCTTGGTGCTGGCCGCCACCAGCAGGCTCTCGGGCGCAGGGCCCACAGGACAGCGGCCGCCCTCCACCGCGCCCTCGCCACCGCCGTACTCGACCACCTCCGCCTGCCCGAGCGGGACGCTCCACTTCAGCAGGTACCTCTGGCCGGACATCACCGCGCCGCCGTCGTGGGAAGCGCTGTGAAAGGTGGGAGCCCTGGTTTCAGCAACCACGGGGACCTATCTCCGGGCTTCTCTTCCCAGGAGATGCTGCAGAGACTGCCCCCCCACCCTGCCCGCCCCCGACATGCTCACCAGCTGTGCTCTGTACACAGTGTCCGCAGGAAGCGGACATGCCACCACCTGCTTCACCCGTGACCAGAGAGCTCCCGCGGGCCAACACCAGAGCCCACTCACCGGGCGCTGACCGTGGCGCACATGAGCACGTCATTGAGCATGAAGAGCCGGCGCTCCTTGGTTTTCATGATCTCCCCCCGGTCGTTGTAGACGGTCTCTATCACGTCGTCAGAGCGGATGAGGTAGCGATTGCCGCTGCTTAGAAGCTAGGTGTTCAAAGTCCATCAAGGAAAAGAAAAAAGATGAGAAAGAAGCCTCATGAGAGACACGAGCAGATAGCGTCCAAGTTTTATAGATTCTCTTTTCTTTACAGAGAAATGCTGTGTTCCCAACCATACTTCGTGCATGTACAGCAGAGAGCTCAGAAAGTGGTTTTTAAAAAACATTTTTGCTTTGCCTTAAAACCATGCCATTCTCTTTTTTATTTTAACTTAACTGATTTATTTAATGTTTGGCTGCACCCCGCGGCATGTGGGATTTTCTCTCCCTGACCAGGGACTGAACCCACACCACCCACATTGGAAGGCAGAATCTCAACCACTGGACCACCAGAGAAGTCTTCCATTTTTTTTAAATGAGTCTAAACAGTGGCAGGAACCTAACTTCCTTCCTGGAGCACAGTCTCTTCAGCTAAGATATGCTGACTCAGCCACGGAGGGCCCAGCTGTTTTCCCGTGTCACTCAATGCAACCCTTCTCTCTCAATGACTCCAGTCTTCAGGGACGGTCATCCCCACCTTTCCTTTACTCAGGACACCGTCTTGACCTGGAAAGTCTGTGGGAGTCTTTATTCTGTGCTTTTACTTCTCCCGAAGGATATCGTAGTGACCTAACACGCCGACTGCTCGTGGCTGGCCATGTTTTACTTGTCTGAGCCAAGCAAGACACTCTTGGTTTCCAAAGGAAAGGTGCTTCATATTCATTGGTAAAATGACTTAACTCATGCAGGAGGCAGACTTATTTTAGCGGTTCAGCCTGGTAGGAAACCAGACACCCACCCCGGCTGGCCGACCTCCCTGGGACGAGGCTGAATGTCACTGACTCCTCCATCAGTGATATGGCCCTCAGAGCATGCCGGCTGCCCTGGGTCCCCACACATTTGGGTACCATGGGGAAGCGGGACTTTAAACAACACAAGCCCTGCTGAGAACATCTGTGAACACTACTTTCTGCTTATAAAAATTCCTATACAAACCCTTTGGAGAGTCAGGGCAAATTTGAGCTTAAAATGTGTGACCATAAAGAGCTTGCAGTTAAATTATTAGGTGTCAGTATCCGGTAGGAAAGGACCCCTGCTGACAGAAACAAATGTGACTTTAGGAACAGAGACTATTATACATAATTCTTCAACATGGCTCGTATCCAGTAACTGCTTCCTGTGAATGAGAGCTTCAAATAAAAATGGCTCAGCCTACATGAAACTGGATTATCGTGGCAGGAACACAGCTTTGTAAACCTGAAGCTGAGACACAGCTCTGCAGAGGAGCCACCTTTACACTGCGTTCTGCATCCCTTCTTCATGACATATGTAGCTTGGTCCCACTTGGACGGGGCGGGTAAGACTGCGTGTGACTGCCTATGCTTCTGTGAACGTCCATGCTTCCAGCAAGACTAAGAGGGAACACTGCATTTTGAAAGTAAAATTCAACTAGAAGAGTGACTCTTAACCCTCCCGGGACCCTGGGTCCATCTGAGGACCTGGTCAGCCTAGGAGCCGCTTTCCAGGAAAAGAGCTCAACCAGGTGGGCTTTATGTGCACTTTTCAGGGTCTGCGACCCAGAGGCTCCCCATGGACCTTGGTCAGCAGCTCTGGGCCCAGGGACTCACCACCAAGGTCCCGGGGGATTAGTAATAAGTGGCTCAGAGAGCAACAGCTCGTTAGCACAAGCAGAAACAGCCTACAGAGCGGGAAAGCGTTCACCTTGTTCAGGTACCGCTCGTTGATGGCTTTTGCTATCTGTTTGATTTCACAGCGCTGATCAGCGTCTCTCTTCCTCTCGTTCAGCTTCTCCGCTAGCGTCTCGAGCTCCGTCAGTGCCATCTGGAGGGGGAGACGGTCGGGGTGTCCCCGGGGCGTGTTCTTCAGCATGTCCTTCAGGAGACACAAGGCAGGGGGAGGCAGACACGTGAGGCCGGGTGGTGGGTCACCAGGCACACCCACCCCCCATCGCGTGGTTCCAGCAGGGGTGGGGGTGGGGGCGGGGGCGGTGGGGAGGAGGGGAGGAGGGCTCTGGCATCGCATCGCTGCTTCTGGGGAGTAAAATAAGCCCTGGGAAAGGACAACCAACTCAGTGAATCATGCTTTGGCTGAACATTCGAAGCTCCTTTTGCAAACACAAAACTGACTTATTAAACGGGGGTGGGAAGGAAAACAAGATTGAGTTTCCAGGGAAGGACCCCGTGACTGGCTCGCCGGGACCTCAGAAACTTCTGCTCTGGTAATGGTCAGGCTGCGAGAGCGTGGAGAGGGGACCCACAGACACTCAGGATCTCCTTCCCAGTTGTGTGTCCTAGTGCTGGGCTTTGAGTGCCGTCCACTTGGGGGGTGCAGGGAAAGCCCCACAGGGGCACAGAGAGGTCACCTCCTGCACCCGGGCGCCCAACTCCAGATTCTGAGCCAGGTTCCGAGAGGGCCATCTACGAGCCAGGCGCTGTCACCTTGGTGACCTCACGGTCTGCCCTCCCTCCCCCATCCCGCCACTGCCAGGCCCACCCTGACGTAAGTGACCAGGGAGGGTGGGAGCAGGGCTGAAAGCCTGCCATCCACATGAGGACAGGGAGGCGCGGTGGGAGCCTCACCTGGAGCAGCAGGATGAACTGCGGGAACCTCTGGATGGGCTTCGTCATCAGGCTGTGCAATGTGACGCGGTCAGGGCTGGACTCCTGACACTGCTGTGGGGACAAGGCCCGTCACCCCGGCTCAGACCACGCTGCCCACCTGCCCACCCGCCCGCGTGGACGCAGCCCTGGCAGGAGCGCACACCACCCGCAGTGCCCATCAGGGACCTCCACGGCTTCCGGCAGCCACTCCTGGTAGGGTGGGGCACACCCCAGGGTCAGAGGAGGGGCAGACCCCAGAGCCCCTCCAACACCATGAGGCTCATTCTCAAAGGGTCTGCTCCCTACCCACCCTGGAGGCCAAGAAGCCCTCCGACCAGACCCCAGCGCCTGACCCTGAGCTGACCAGAAGCAGGCAGCCGGCCCCTGGGTCTGGGGTCTGGTCTCCACTTTCTGCCTTGACCCATCTGGCTACATCCCTCTAAGGATGTGCAAACAAAGGTGGTTTTCAAGAAGCTATTTTACCACGAAAAATTCATCTCTATTTCTGGTACTGATCCAATACCAAGGGTCCCATTGGTGCTAAAATCGTTACAATAAATAACATTATACACTTAGAAAATTTGGTAAAATTTCACTACAAAGTACTTGGCATCGAACCTGTTATCAGTTCAGTTCAGTTCAGTCACGTCCGACTCTTTGCGACCCCATGGACTGCAGCACGCCAGGCCTCCCTATCCATCACCAACTCCTGGAATCCACCCAAACCCATGTCCATTGAGTCAGTGATGCCATCCAACCATCTATCTCATCCTCTGTCGTCCCCTTCTCCTCCTGCCCTCAATCTTTCCCAGCATCAGGGTCTTTTCAAATGAGTCAGCTCTTCGCATCAGGTGGCCAAAAGGATGTTAAAAAACACCAAAAAATTTTAGTGTTTACCTTTAAAAATTCAAGGAAAGCAGGTTTTGTAGCACACGTTTTCTTAAGGATTGCCACAGCTGTGCTGAAATTATTCACATATTCACTATAAGCATCCAGCACCATGGATTTAGAAAACTGTAATACAAGAGAAAATCGAGAAATGAAAATAACGTAGGGTTCACTGCCTCTTTGCCAAGCTTAGGATGAAAGACCGAAACCTGCACTAACAACAACCTCTCAGCCACTGTGCTCTTTTCACGGAATAAATTTCATTAGGACTAAGTGTGATTTTTTTTCTTTAAGCAGACTTATTAGGAGCCTGTGGCTCTTACTCTGCTGACTCCAGGGCACTTTGGTGCTTCCTAGCTCAAAGCTGTGGCAGTTTGGCTGTCAGTTAAGAAAGTTCCTGACTACAGTAGTATAAAGATGACAAGTACAGACATTCTCCTTTGAACTGCTGCTGACCGGCACTTTGTGGACAGAAGGTCAGGTGCCTCGGTGTGCAGATGTCCTGGTATCCTGACCTGACTGTCCCCCGGAGATGACACTGTGTGGTCTGAGACACATCGGAGCACCTGAGCCTCTGGATGTTTCCACATGATTCCCCAGGTGCACACACGTGCATAGAGCCTCCTGACCGCAGACCGGCCTCCACGGGAGGTCTGCAGTGTTCGTCCAGGGTCAGTCAGGGTCAGCTGGGCTTGGGCCAACAAGAGACCCACCCTGAGGCATCCAAAAAGAAGGGAGGGGGCCCTGGAGCCCAAGTGAACCCTGCAGACCCTCCGCGAGCACCAGCCCCATTACCGAGGCCACGAAGACGTCTCCGATCATCTCCACCGAGTCCCACTCAGCCACGCGGCCGGCCAGCGCGATCTGGAGCAGGCAGTGGCACTGCAGCACCTCCTTGACCCGGAAGAAGACTGTCCTCAGCTTCCTCTCGCTCAGCACCTTGGGCTCCATCTCCCACAGAGGCTTCTCATATTGCTGAGGCAGAGATCAACAAGCATGGCCCAAGCTTTCCTCAGGTTCAACAAGGAACACAGAGAAGCTCACCCTTATAATTACATGTGTGTCCAAATAAACCACATGACTCTTGATGTCAATGCATAGACACAATTCTCAATCTTTTAAGAACTTTGCAAATTTGAGTATTTCATAATTTCAAAACCTATTTCATAGGTTCCTAAAAGACAAAACAGCGTGATATTTGAGTACCTCCAATATCCTCTTAAGAGCATCCACGTAGTTCTTCTCGCTGTCGACAATCGAGCCCAGAATGTACCTTCTTACGACCTGTTGGGATTTTGAAAACACAACAGTTAAAAACTTTCTCAGAAAACACAGCAAATAGATTTCACTTCTGTTGAGGCTTATCGATAAAGTTTCTCCATGTTCAAAACAGTACGTAAGGGAAATCTCCCAAGGCCTTAAAATATGTTAATGATCTACCATGATGGGCATAAAACATACTTCCCCATCACTACAATTCTGTTGTTTTTTAAAAACAACAAATTATAAACCACAACTCGAACAACACAGCCATTAATTATGGCATTAATAACAACTTCGTTCACTCATACAAGAATGATCTGTGTTCTGTATGCCAAGCATGGAGCTACATGGGGTTAATGTATACTTTGTGTACATATTAAGTTCAGAAAAAATAAACTTTCCCATCTTCCCCCCAAAAATGATATTAGCAACAGTTATCTAAAATCATTATTCCAAAGTTTTTTTTTTTTAAGCCCTTGGAAGGTGGAGGTATATTTCTGTTTTGTTCTCAGGCCATACAAAGCCTCCAAAGCTAGAAGCACAGCAAGTGAATCACCAAGGTCATTTCAGGAGCAACCCCCACCCCCCTCAGATCTGAGATGCCTGCACGTGAAGTAGTGACATCACTTTGGGGTTTGCTCCCACGACCCGAGGGCACGGAAGCATAAGCTTCTGGCCCGAAGGTGCCTGCTGGAGACCAGGGACGACACTTGGCACTTCTGTCCAGCTGACACACAGTTTGGAACGTTGGTTTTGCCAGTAAATGGGAAGTAGAGCCTTTAAAGCACAGCAAGGTTGCTCCTCCCCGCCCCCAGCTGCGCAGGGGGAGGCTCGTCCCAGAACTGCGGCGCCACCTGGTGGCAGGAGCCGCCCCTGGCTGCGTCAGCACCACTCCTCTCCTCACAAGAGGGGCTGCTCCTTCAGAGATGGCGGGAAAAATCAACCCTGAGGGACATCTGAGGAACAAAGTGACGAGTTTAAAGGGTGGATGCTTCAAAGCACACACAGATGTGTCTATGAGCCCACAGACCCCTCGCTCTGGACCACTCCCAAACTATAGAGGGTCAGATTCAGAGTCCCAGACACCGTCTCAAGTCTGCAGCCAGAATATCTGGGAATTTGGGGGGAATCTAACTCAGGTATGGACTTTCCTGGTGGCTCAGACGGTAAAGTGTTTGCCTACAATGCGGGAGACCCGGGTTCGATCCCTGGGTGGGGAAGATTCGCTGGCAAAGGAAACGGCAACCCACTCCAGTACTCTTGCCTGGAAAATCCCATGGGAGAAGCCTGGCAGGCTACAGTCCATGGGGTCGCAAAGAGTCGAACACGACTGAGCGACTTTACTTACTTACTTAACTCAGGTATTAAATACTCCGCTTAAGTCTTGAGAAGACTGATGTATCAGGTCAAAGGGCCTGGAATTGGTATCAAAACAACTGGAAAATAAAGATAAAACCCCAAATCTGCCCCGATCGCAGGGCCCCCGCAGGTTAGGACACCCCTCAGTCAACCCTGGCATATGGACAGCACGACCGGGGGCGGTCCCCAGACTTCAGGCTTCCCAAGATCCATGCACTGCTGGGGCGGGCAGTGTCCCGGGCCGGCGCTTACACCTGCCTCACGCAGGGCCTCCTCGCGCACGCCCTCCTCACGCACGCACGCACGCACGCCCTCCTCACGCACGCACGCACGCACGCCCTCCTCAGCACAAGCCCGCTCGCCTCGGCCCCGCCCCCACCCTGACGGGTCGCTGACGGTCTCCTCAGAGCAGCTCGCCATCTTTCCTGTCGGACTCGGAACGGACACGGAGGGTTTTCATGGTCTGCACGCCACACGCGTGCGTGCGTGTCATGTGTACGACGCGTGCATCTATTTCGACCATCACCTACCTGCCCACCTATGTCTGTCCAGCTTTGTCATCTACCTATGTCGTCGGTCGTCGCTCTCAGCGTCCATGAACTGCATCATGCTGCCCACGTGGGAAGGCTCAAATCACATCCCCGCAGGACCAGCAGCCCTTCCAAGGCCCCCTGCTCTGGGGTATGCCTTGGCCCCTCATGCCCTCCTGTCCTTTCACCCAAACATAGTCAAATGGAAACCACTGAATGTTTTCCCCTCCGCTACCTATGTTCAGAGATTAAGAAATTCGTTTACATTTGGCTGACTTCATGAGTTACTCGAAGTCTGTATTCTAACCTCACCATTGCACAGACGCTTCACACACTCATATCTGGTCTCTTGGCCGTCAGTGTGAACGAGCATAAGTGACTCACAAAGAAGCAGATCTTCCACGCGTGCTCACAATCACACGGGGGGGGGGGGGGACACCTAACATGTTTAAGGACAGCGAGGCCCGAGGCCAGGCGGACGGAGAGGTCAGCGTAGCCCTGCCGTGCCAGCCCCGCCCCACGCCCTACCTGCTGCTGAGACAAGCCTTCCGGCATGGGGGTGAGGATGGCTTCGGGGTGCTTGCAGTCCACGTCGATGAACACGTTCTGCTCCTCTTCAAGACAGGATCTGTGGTCTTAAAGGAAGACACGGTGTGCTAGTCTGACGTTGAAATGGGGCGCTCATAACACTGCAGGGCAGTAAAGCTGCTGTCAGAGCGGCGCCCTGGGCAGACACCTCAGCCCCAGGCTTCCTTCCCACCCAAAGATGAGTCAAGTGAAGCTTTAATAAACCCAGAAAATAGCCCCTCCCACAAGGGGAGCAGGGTTTGTCGATAATTGCAGTTTTTGATACTTGAAATCTAACTTCAAAAGGCAGAGGTGTCATTTGAATGTCTAGATGACAGCGCAGAAACACATATTTCAGTTTCTGAATCTATAACATACCAAAATCAGAAGCAAATAAAGGCAGTTCTGAGTCACTCAGAACCAACACTCCACAGTCAGATAAAAACGAAGGGAGACTCAGTAACCTCCTTTCTGCCTTTCTCATTAGAACTCTGAAAAAGCACAACTCCCCCCAGATCCAAAATTTTAGACCAGGGTATCCTTTCTGCCCCCTTCTGATGTCTATGTCAGAAGCTTTCTCTGTCTCCTTTATACTTTAATAAAACTTCATAAAAAAAAATTTTTTTTAGACCAAAACTAAATTCATTTCTAAGAACTTAGATGCAGCTAAGTAATCTAAAGAATCCACAGAACGGCTAGAAACCAGAAAGGCACAGGAATTTTTAGGTAATATTGAGATTATCTAATTCAAAGGTACATAAGCCCAGTTGCACAGAAAACTGTCAGAGGACCTTTAAAAAGCCAGCACACAGGATCCTGATCCTCTCTGCTCCGCCGCAATCCAGAAGGGGCAGGAAACACGCCCAGGGGCCCCAGCATGGTGAACGCATCCCTGCGATCATGTTCTATGATGAACGACCATGCTGAGAACCCAGGGGCTCCGGGAGCGACAGCGAAGGACCCCCATCACCCAACTGCCGGGAGGAGCCGGTTGGGGGAGGGTAGTGAAATCTACCACCTGGGAGAATACCACCACTTCCTGCCGCGGGGAGAGAGTCCCCCCACCCCGTGCACGCCTGGAGGGGACCCAGTGAGGAAACGCACCGGCAGAGATGAAGGATTTGGTCCTGATGAAGGAGCGGCCCCGCTTCACAGCAGCCTTTGTCTTCTCCAGCCCATCTTTGGTGCCCTCTCTCGCGGCCCTCACCAGTTTCTGCATCTGCAGGGAAGGGGGGCCGGGTAAGGGAGGCGGCTCAGTGAAAGAAAACTCCTTGCTGCTCTTAATCCATTTTAAAAGAATACTGTCAAGTAGTCTGGTCTTGAAACATCATCTGAAATTGGCTTTTTGATCTGGGAGAGCTGGCTGTTGTGTGTGGAGGACGGGGAGGTGGTTTGGGGCTGTTTTGGTTTCACTGGTTTTTTTAAAAAATGAATAAGAGACTTAAAAAAAAGAGCCCTTTCTTAGCATAGGTTTTAAAGTGTGTCCTTCTGTGTTTAAAAGTTGACCTTCGTTTTTCTTACAAACACTTGCCAAGAGCTCTGGAGAAGCCTGGGTGTGGAGAAACTGAGGGCATGGACATCAGGGGGTTTGCCCGAGATTAAAGCGCGGCTCGCAGGAGACAGGGGAGCCGCCAGCTGGAGACCCCTGCCTGGCCCGGCCGCTCACGCTGGAGGCTGGCCCGGCGGCTCACAGGCTCTTCATACTGACCACTCCCAGGACCCACTGCACCTGCGGGAATACCTGCCAGAATGTGAACAGAGAGACGGCCAGCCCGCAGGAAGGACCGGCAGAGCCACTCCTCTGTGGAGACTGCAGAGTCAGGAAGACCACCGCCCACCATAGGGGAGCGTGCTCACCCTGGTTCCCGGGGGCAAGTCCTGGCATAGTACTTAGACTCGCCACCAGTGCCCGAAGTCCCCAGCCATGTGCCTTGCCTTTTATCCACTTTTCTTGTCCTTTAGAAGCTAACCTTGGCAGTACTGGCCATCCGGCACCAAGTGATTGATCATTTAGAGAAAATCCAGATAGCCTCTTACGACACACACCAACACCCCTTCAGTCCGTCCACAGTGCCTCTACAGTCCTCCTGTGATCCTTCCCCGGCGGGTGGCGGGTGTTCAACACCTGCCAGCTCACCCCTGCAGCTGCGGCCGGGGCCGGGGCCTCCCAGCGCCAGGCCTCCAGGGCCACCGCCTGGTTGTGCATTTGTGCAAAGTGCCGCCGGCCGAGGGACTCTTGGGGGTTGAGGCTCGGCTGACCCAGCATCAGCCCGAGTGTGCATCCCAGATGCAAGAGTCATGCCCCTGCGGGTTACCCACTCGTAGGGCTGCCAGTCTGGTGCCGGACGTGCATAACTGCAGCCCAAAATGACCCTGCAGTGCCCCTCTGTCCCTGTGCCTCGGATGTGCGCCTGGCCTCCCACCCGACTAGATGGAAACCAAGCCCAGGTCACACTGTCTGGCCAACCCCACCCCCGTGTCCTATACCCACCACCACCCACCTTCGCCAGGTCAAACACAGCCAAGCCACTTCTGCCTCCGCTCCTGCACCCCTTCAACCAAACCTGGCCGTGTCTGGAGACCACCGTGGACAGCAGCCGGCCACCCCCTTCTCCATGGTGCGCGCATCCTGCCAGTGCACCCGACTGCTCAGCTGCCAGGCGCCTCCCCTTAGCTGCTTCCCCACAGTCTCCCCAGATCCTCCCTCCTTCTGCCAGACATTGCCTGCAGCCCGGCTCCATCCACGCTCCCTCCGAGTGAAGCCACACAGGTGCCAAGGTTCATGGAGAGGGAACGGCTGACCGGGGCCCCAGGGCCACCAGCCACATACTGGGCCCCACTCGCCTGCACAGGAGGAGCACGTGGCCGCCCTGGACAACTCGTCCCACTCTGCTGCTCATGGCACTTCCCACCATCCTTTCCTAAGGGTGTCCATCTCTTCGCTGAGCCAGTCTCACTCACACACCGCCCCGCGCTGCCCAGAAACTCCCACCAGCCTCCGACTATCCCCGGGGCTGCCACCTGTTTCCTGCCCAGGGACCAGCCTGATGCTGAGCTGAAGGAGATGCTATGATTCTGGGGGCTTCACTCCCGAGTTGGAAATCGTGGAGCACAGCAGTGGCATTTACAGGGATGTTTCTGAATGAACACCTGCCTCGGGCACGTGTCCTTCAACACCTGAACAAATGACAAACATCAGAAGGACGGCAAATACAGTTGAAGTGAAGTTACTTGACAGTGCTCTTTTAAAAACCATCTCAGACAGCAGACGCCACGACATTCAAGCCAGCAGTTCTCAGCGCTGCGGTCTCAGGAGCCCTTCATGCTCACAAAGTCACCGAGCAGCACCGAGGGCTTCGGCTTACCTGGTGCATTTATCTGTATTGTCTAAGGAGTTGAAATTGAGAAGAAATGTTGAATATTTTTTAAATATTAATTTTATAAACAACAAAACTATTTAACTTTACCTTAGCTAGGAACATTTTGTGATAAGTTACTATGTTTTCCGAAACAACAAAAAACGTGCACTGGTTTGCACATAGGGGAACCTGCCTCGAGTCTGGCGTGGAGCCAGAGGATCCTGCATCCCAGCGGGTGAGGGTCACAAGCCAGGAAGGACAGAGGCAAAGGACGTCCCGGAAATGACAGGAGCCGTCCACTGCCTGGATGGCCCTGAGGTTCCCTGGACCGCACCGTGAGAACCGCCGCAGCTCAGGTCTGAGCTTGCTCACTGAACAACAGTCTGCTTCTGCAGAAGCATTTCCAGCGGGAACCACACACCTTCAGTTCATGTTTGTGCTTTAGCTGCTGAATCTCTACCGCGCCCACCGTGTTTGCCATCAACTCTCTCATCTTTCTCTCATAGCGCTCCTTTAAGCGGGTTAGGTCATGGGAGAGCTACAGCACAAAGAGACACAAGCTTTTCACAACACGCTCTTCCCGCACTTTCAGGCTGTCTTACATTGAGAGGGCTTCAGCCGCATCTGGTGGGTGACGTTCACACACCAACGTCCTCCTGCCCCGGGCCCCCCGTCCTAGCCCTCCGGCTCTCGGGAAATAAACACACGAGTGAGTCAAACATGTCAGCAGAGGGCAGACTCCAGGCGAGCCAGGCTGGAGACTCCTCTGTGCTGAACTAGAGCAAGTAAACGCACAGAAAAATCTGGGCAGCAGCATGCGTTTACATTTAGTGAAATTAAAATGACCCAAAATGTAGAAATACATGTAAAATTATTCCTTTATGTCAGCACCAAAGCAGAAGAAACTTGAGTCCAACACTGACTCAGAGGGCATGGTTTGAAGACAGCCACATAAACGTCTAAGTCTCCACACTGACGTGACTTCCTCTGCGGCCCCCAGGGATGGGGTGAGGTCTCGAAACTGTGCTCGCATCATCACAGATGTCTCCAATGTGCAACCCAAGGCCTGTGCCTTAGTGAGCGTGTCCCATGTTCCCCAGACAAGGACATCTGGGCAATTTCTGATCCAGTCTAAGACTGGAGGATCAGTCTTCTTTGGCAGTTTTTGAAACATGACTCTTTAAACTAGGGAACTTGGGACTTGTTACAGCATCACCTGTCCTGTCCCAGAACGCTGCCCGCTGGCCCCTGTGAGGGCTCTGCGCTCGCGGCCGCCCAGCCCCCTCCGGCATGTTACTGTGGTGCATCTGGGAGCATGGGTCCGCCTGGACAGCCAGGAGGGGCAGAGTCTCTGCCCAGAAATCGTGCTCACAGCTCAAGGGCCATCAATGGACCAAGCCAGTTTGCACTAACCCCCCCGGCCCACTGAAGACGAAATTTAGGAGTGTCTTAATCACTCTCCAAGGCCCCCACTGGGTGTTCCATCCTGCTGAAATCAGGCCCCGGCACCACACTGAAAATCTCCATTTAAATTTGGAATGTTGGGCTCAGCTAGAACAAGCCAAGTGTCACCTTAGTCACCAGATGCAATTAAAACTACAGCTGTAACTTCACTCCCTGGTTAAGTCTCTTCTGATAACTCTGGTGACAGACGAGAGCCAGGTTCCTGGAAAAGCTTGTTAGTAATATTGAGTAGTTGGGGGACGTCCCTGGTGCTCCAGCGGTTAAGACAGCACGCTTCCAATGCAGGGGGCGTGGGCCTGACCCCTGGTCGGGGAACTAAGATCCTACAAGCCATGTGGCCCAAAAATACATACATAAATAAGGATCAGGTAGTTGGGTTGACCACCAGCAGTTGATAGAGCCTTCTTAAGTTTCAGGATGAGATTACAGAATATGTGAACCCCAAGTGCCCAAAGTGGCCTGTAAGTCACACATACATGGAGGCCATGCCAGGAGCCCACCAGCTTGGTCACAGGAGCTCAGGCTGCTGTGACTTGTGGTGATTTATCGACTGCGTGATGAGGAACTAGCCGCAGCCTCTGTTCACGTGTGGCCTGCACGTCAACCTCACACAGAACACGGAGTACCCTTAGGCGTGACCGTGGACAGCTGTACAAATCCCTCTTTCACCAACAGCCCAGACAGCCAATGACACGAGTAGTGGGGGTGGCCAGTCACCACTGGCCATAAGCAGTGCTCCGGTCCCCACCTACACCCGCTGGCCCTGGCATCAGCCCGGAATCCACTCCTTCAATGGACCCTGGTCTCAGAACTGTCCCGCTGAGGGAGGAGAGTGCCCAGCGGAGGGGGGGGGGGCTTTGTCCTGTAACATCCCCTGTAACACCATCTATTTTTACTCCTTCCTGTTTGTGCTCCGAAGGCCGAGGATCACAACATCCCGTAAAGGACAGCGGGCTGCGCCGTGCGCACCAGCCCGGCTCTCCACGCAGCCGGCCGGGCACTGGCAGTGGTGTGTGTACACAGCACAGATGCCCAGGGAATGCCTCCTTACTTCCTGAATACTCAGGACAGGGAGCTCGCTCGGGGCCTGTTGAGGGGTTCCGTTTATGTAAATTTCATTTTCCCATCCTGCCAGGACTATACTGTATGAAATAAGGGGCCTCTTCTCTTTTGCTACGTCAAGTGCTTTCCTCAAACCACACATCAACATCTTAAAAATCAATTATGTAAAGACTACGTGAACGAGGCGACCCCGTCCAGCCCCGGCCACACGTGCGTGTGGCACGCTGTCCCCTGGCACGCAGCGCGACACCTGCCTGCTTCCTGTGGTCGCCGCGCAGGAAGGAGCGGGGGACCCCACTCCTGCTCTCAGAGTCACTCTGCTCCTCGTAGCTCTCGAACTCGCTGGAGCTCCACCCGTACTCCAGAGAGCTGTGGCCGCCTTCGTCTCCGTTCTCCACGTCGTCATAAATCATCTCATCTGAGTGCAAAAACGCCAAATGACGATTTAAAACGCAGAGCTCCTGGCTGCTCTGTGCGTGTCTGCACCAACTGCCTTCTAAGCATATGATTTCTGTCATTCACATGGTCCCCTGGGAAATAACACTGAACCAGCCAATGTTGGAAGACACCTGAACTCTGGAGACACATCTCGAGGGCTAGGATAGGCTTTGGCTTACTTGCTGGGCGTGAAGGCCTGACCCTTCATCTGGGCCGTTCGGCATCAAGCTTTCTGGGTGCAGGGGCTCTAAGCCTGAGCTAACACCCTCCGAGGGTCAGAAGGGGTTCACTAACCCATCACTGCTCTCTGCTGCCTTCTGTGGGTTCAGCACCCCTTTCCCATGAAATGCAACATGGACTGTTCCTCCAGGCTCTATGGGCGATCAAACTCCCCAGTCTGTGTCTGATGCTGCCTGTGTCTCTCTTAAAGGACAATACTTTGGCCAGATGTGGAAATCTGGGTCAGAACACTGCCTTTTCTTTAGCAGTTTGGGACCATTATCTGCCTGTCGGGAAGTATGCTGTTCTTCCCGAACTGCGGCTCCTCCCAAGTGGCAGAGGCTCCTCCCCCCGCTGCTGTTACAAGATGGTCGAGGTGGGGCTGTGCAGTGGGGCTGTGCTTGGCCGGCTCAGCTGTATGCACCTCTGCGTGCATTCACACGTGACCCTGCTTTGGATCTGTATTTGCATAATCTGGGATCTTACGTCTGTAATCCCGGAAAATTCTTAGTAATCCCTTCTTCCATGACCTCCTGTACGTCACCTGCTACCTCCCGGCCTCCACGCCTTATCTTTCCATTCTATTTTCACATCTTTAACTCCTCCTGCTTCTTTCAGGTAATCCAACCCCCAGGGTTGGGTGTAAACATGCGCACAGGTGTGCACACACAGCATTCTACCCCACAGCATCAACAAGACATTGAAACCTTACAAAACACACCACAGACGCGCAGGGGCTGTGTGTGCCTAGGAGCTCCACCTGCCCACTTCCATCCAGCACGAAGCCGGTAAGCTACAGCCCATTAAACTCAATTTCAGACAAAACCAAACCTGGCTCAGAGTCTGAATTTTCTCTTGGCACGTCATCGTAAATGGCTTCCTCCGGATCTGGAAGGAAAGGAAAGGAGACTTTAGAACTGACCCAGACGCAAGGAGAGCAGTCTGCACTCACAGGTCCATGGCCTCCGGCGAGGTTTCAGCCGGGAGGGCAACTGGCGGGGCCCCACCAGAGTGCAGGCATTGTTCTTAGGCTGGAACACTTCCTGCCGAGGGAAGACAGCTCTACGGAGGGGCTGTGAAATATCTCCAGGAAGAGGTTTATGGCCTCCAGGCCAACATATTCTTTTTTGTTTTGCCTTCAATTACACATCTTTATAAACATTTTTAAGTTATTGCAATTAATGTTTTCTGACAGGCAAAACACACAAAGATGGTGTGCAGTCTCAGAAACAGAGAGATAGCTTCACTGCTACTCTGAGTAGGAATCAGACAACAGCGTCATCTCATTTCCCGCGACTGCAGATGAAAGGCAGCCACATGCACATATAAAGATGTATAACGTGTAGGACAAAAACCTCTAAAGCTGTACTACATGGAACATTAGTATCCTAGGAAATTGTTTAAGGTGTTTTCTTTTTTAAAAAAGTAGGGGTCCTCCATGGCTGACATTCCATGTGCCTGACTCAAGGGTCCCACAGGAGAGCAGAGTTTGAAGCTCATGTGCGTATTTGTAAGAGCTCCACGCTCTGCAGGGAGACCAACCAAACTACAGTACGCTCCATCCTGGAACCCACAAAGGTGACAGTTACTAAGCAACGGGAGACAAAACCAGGTAAATACAGCCTCCCTCTCCTCTGACATGCAGCCACTGTCCCTTCCCACGTTCCCGGGGTGAACGCATGGCCAAGACCTGGCGTATTCTTGTGTTGCTGTCAAACCCCAAGTCAGAGACGCTTGCAGTCCCGAAATAAAATGTTTCAACTGCGACCACAGTATTTCCACTCCTATTAGAGCACGTGAATGGCTGCTGGTGTACAGACCTCACGTTCGAATAGTTATTCCACTAATGAAAACAACTCATGGGAGAAAAAGTCAGACAGGTTTTACTTTCTAAATAAAGTTGCTTGAGGACAGTGAGATGATAATTTAATCCTGTAATGATCTAGATTTAATAGCCCGCTCACAGAAGCATCTATGTTCGCTGAGCTCTTTGTTTCAACAATATCATAATTAAAACAGAAATGAAACATTCTAGGGGAGAATTTAATAATTAGAAGAATGCCAAGAAGGTTCTACCTTGTGAGTCAATCATATAAGACAATTACACAGAAATTAGTGAGCCAGTGGGCAGTAAAAGGGCTAATTAGAAAAGCAAGATGACTATTAAAAAAAAAAAACCTAAAAGACAAGCCTAGCTAAAATTAGTTCTGCTTTCTGCACCACACATGGCATAGAAGGTCTGCCATGTCATGCCATCTGGTCCGTGGGCTGGCTTAACCACCCACCACCCCGCTTCAAAATGGTACCATGAGAAAGCATCTCACTGGGGATTACAAGAAAGAATGCCTTGTTAGTGCCACCGTCCCCAAATCTCTGACTGTTATGACAAAAGCCAAGATCAGTACTGGAACAAATCCATCAGCCAGGACGAGGGGATTGCTGAGACGCAGAGAGCAGAGATGATCTGACGGGAGACAAAGCCATGGCTTCGCAGGGCCTGGGGAAGCAACTGCACAGTCAGCGGTGGTCAGTGCTCCAAGAGAATGGACAGAGAACAGGAGGGCAGCAGCAGAGCCTGACGGACACGCACCGTCCCCGCGGCCCTGGGGCGGTACTCACTCTCCATCCAGGCTGTATTGGCCGGATCCGCGACCCAGCGGGCCAGAGCGCTGTCCTCCTTCTGGTCTGGATCCTCACTTAAAGAACACACACAAGAACATCAGGATGTTGAGAACCCCTCACACGTGTCTGGTGGGATGAGAATGGTGCAGCTGTGGTGAAGAACAGCTTGGCTCTCCCTCAGAAAGTTAGACACAGGGCTACCATGTGGCCCGGCGCCTCTGGTCCTAGGTGTGCAGCCAGAGGACCCCTGAGGGCAGGGACCTGGCAGACACCTGTAGGCAACGTCCACGGCAGCGTTAGCACGGCAGCCGGGAGGTGGGAGGGACCACTGTCCGCCAGGAGACGAGGAGATAAACAAAATATGGTGTGTGCGCACAGGAACAGTATCAGGCCTTAAACAGGAAGGAAATTCCAACACACACTATGATATGGATCACCCTTGACACATGATGCCAAGCCAATGAGCCAGACAGAGGACAAGCGCTGTAAGGTTCAGATCACATGAGTACCTAGGACAGGCACGTTCAGAGAGACAGAATGTAGAACAGAGGTCTTGCTGGGAGGGGGCACCGTGGGGTACGGCCTGAAGGGCAGGGCTTCTGAGCAGGACAATGAAAATGTTGCAGAGGCAGAGAGTGGTGATAGTTGTACGACTCTGTGAATGAATTTAATGCCACTGGATTTTACACTTAAAAATGGTTAAAAATGGCAAACTTTATGGTATGTATTCTTATTGTACTTTTACAATAAATGATGCAATATACTGAAAACTATAGGATGGTTCACTTTAAATAGGTGAAATGTAGTATGGTATATGAATTATAACTCAATCGAGTCACTTAAAAGCAAACACACCTACCATGCCCCAAGCATGCTGCCATGCTGGGTGGTAGGTGCTCTAGAACGTGATGAAACCTGGTCTTTGTGTTTGAAGAATTCAGTCTGGCAGCAGAAAGGGACACAGGAGATAACGGTGAGAGCACAAAGCAATCAATCACAATGCAGGTGTGTGCACACAGCTCTGGAAGCACAGAGGAGGACGGTTTCATGAAAGGAGACATTTAAGCTAGGTTTTGGAGGGTGAGTAGGAGTTTGCCTGGAGGCAGGGATTTTCCTGGGAATTTCAAGCAGATGAAGCAGCATTTGTGAAGGCAAGCAGCATGAAAGAAAGGCCCGTAATCAAATCATTTTCGAGGATTTCAGATGAAAGCTGGGTCAGACAAAATTAAAAATCCTTTCTCCCCCTTGGGACTCTTGAGAAACTTAACAAGGTCAAGCACATTGTCCAGCTCTATCTGGTCGTGAACCCAGTTTCTCTTTATCCACAAAGTGTAATATTAACATCTGAAAGAGTCCTGGGGTTCAGGAGGACCTGATCTGGGGGTCCCCGGCAGAGAGGGCAGAGGGCACAGAAGGAAGGGTGGGGAGGGGCCTGGGGAGGGGCCTCGGCAGTGAGCTCAGATTCGCAGCGCTCGGCCTATCAGGGAAGGTCCAGGACTCAGAACATCTGTGGAAAACAAGCAAGATACCTGTTTGCTGGATCCTCAGAACTCAAGGAATTCAGCTGGCTGTCTTCTGCCGCTTCCTGTGTCTCTGCCAGGAGAGGAAAGTTCACACTGTTCACACCTTAAAGACACGTCTAGGAACTTGCTTTTTACCCTCTAAATGGTTTTGCACTTTCCTTCCTCATCAGTGAGAGGTTTCTCTTATCGTAAAGTTGATCAACTGACAGATTTAAGCTCTTCAGCCTTTAGATAAAACGTACTCCAAACAGGATGACGATGAAGAGTGACACCCAAAGGCCTCATGAACCAGCCTGAAACAGCGGTGTCCAAACGAATCAAGCCAGAATCAAAAAGTAACACCACGGGAAGCTGCAGTTATGATTTACTTGAAAATGTGTCCACAGGACAAGCTCGAAAGATTCTCAGGGGAGGAATCCCAAAGCTGGTGACATTTGATAACCAAACTGGGTGTTCCCCTCAGCTGTCTTAACTGGGGAGAAAAAAACCGCTTTCCTCAGGCTTCACCCACATCTGTCCTGACGGCGCGTCTGAGAGGCCACCATCCCCTGGGGCTACTCCTGCTGTCAGGACATGCATCCCGGGGTGGTCCTCACGCGTGTCCTGGCACGGAACAGGGAAACAGACCCGGTGAGAGCGGGACAGCTCAGCAGAGAGGCCGGCACTGGCCCGTCCTGGACAGAACCCGTTGCGCTCCAAGCCAGACGCGTGACTTGAGGGGTGCCGGGGGAGATGCAGCCGCTGCCCGAGGGCCTCGGCCGGGACAGCGGGGCGCTGCCCCCACAGAACCCCGCGGCCTGAGGGCTCACGGACGACAGCCTGAAGCCTGGACATCCAAGGTCAAGGCGGCGGCGTCTGCTCGGGCCCCTTCCGGCTCGCAAACGGTCTTCCCGCCATGCCCTCCCATGAGGGGAGAGCTGGGGACTCGGCGGGGTGTGTCATTGAGCACTAAACCTACGTGCGGGGCTGCACCCGCAGAACTGCGTCACCTCCTGACACCGTCACCTCGGGGGCCAGGTCTCAACATGTGACTCTGGGGGAGACACAGAGTCTCCCTCTAAACCTGAAACCCAAGCTCTGCACAACCAGCTGAGGCTGAAGCAACACAGCCAAGGGGTGTCTACAGAGATGACAGACACCGGCTTCGGGAGCCCCGTCCGCAAAGCTACCTGCCGGCTCCTTCCCGCTAAGCAGAGGTACCACTGTGCCCCGGGACAGCCTCACAGACCTGGGACCCGTGGGGACTCGGGCCCCCGACAGCCCCGTCACAGCTGCAGGCTCAGTCTCCCTGCACCCGCCTGCCATGCGGCTGCTCCTCAAGGAGCCTCCTGGTTCTACTGGATGCCAACCTGCACTCCCTGGTTCCATGAACCGGGGCTCCTGCTGGGCAGCCTGACAGCAGAGAGCCGGCCGCCCGTGAAGGGACGGCACGGGGGCACAGACACACACGACATGGGCCTCTGGGAGAAGGAGGCCGGGGCGCAGCCTCGGGGCCCCCTACCTGCGGGCTCGGCGGGCGGGGCGGGCAGCACGGGGCTGCTGTAGGCTGGCAGCAGCAGCGGCAGGCTGCAGGGCACGGCGTAGCCACACGGCACCGGCACGCAGTACCCGCTGGGCACGTGTGGGCCCCCGCCCTCCCCCTCGGCGTCTGGGTCTGGGGGCGGCGGCTGGTCTTCCTGCAGGGGCGTGATGTCGATGACGGAGTAGGGGTTGACTCTCGACAGGACCCCGGGTTTCGGTGGTTCCGCTCCCGGTCCTTTTTCACATCCTGAGGATGAAAGGAGACCATGGTAGACATGCTCGGCCGTGCAGGACTTGGCCAACGTGCCCTGCTGGCCCAGGAGGCCCCAGGCCTGGGAGCACCATGCTTTGGGGCACCCGAGGGGTGAGCGCGACCTTGGGGACCAGGAACACACAGCCCAGTTGAGCCCAGGGCAGCTCCTCCACTAAGGTGAGTAGCTTAGACGCTGCCAGAAGTGGGGAGTCATTAACCATATGGAGAGGTGGTGAAGGTACCAACCAGACCGTCAGTCAGTGAATAAAAGTGACCAACTCCACCTCCAAACTTTAAAACACAAATTAAACTTGTATGTTTCATATCAAATAGCATTATTTTGAAATAATACATGCACATAGTGACAAACTATGATGAGGCCATTTTTATTAGGAAGAAAACATACCTGTTTCCTCCAGAAGATAAACAGAAAAGAAGATGGACAAGATTGAAAACCACAGAAAATAGAACAAAGAAGAGAATCTTGGTCAAACTTGAATCAAGTCATTTCTGTTCACAGCACATCAGACACATGACAGATTTTGGGCTCCTGCACCCTACCTTCTCCCAGACAGTTCAACCCGCAGGTGGGCTGGCTGGTCCCTGGGTGGTGGCTGGAGGATGCACAAGGTCCCCCGGTGGCGGTGGCGGCAGCGGCAGCGGGGTCACTGGCAGGAGCATCTACCCCCGCATCCCCTGCCTCGGTGGAGCCTGGAGCCCGCCTGTCGGCCTCTGGCGCTTCATCTCCGCTGTCCAGATCGAGCTGCTCCCCCTCCTCCTCCTCGTTGTTATTACTGTCATACTTGACTTCATTCTCTGAAGGTTAAGGTCATGTAAATCACACTGTTAGTATCTAACACCAGGAGAACGACGTCCTCTCCCCTGAACGCACGGCAGGCAGGCAGCCAGCAGTGGGCACCGAGGTGGGCCCTGGAGGTTTGACAGTGCTCCCCGCCCCCCGGACCCCACCTTTCTACTGGGAAAAGTCGGTGCCATCAGGCTTGGGGCATACATCTGGGTTTCCTCTCAGAAGGACCCTCAACTCACAGGCTGGGAAGAAAAAGCAGGAGAGACACAAAAGAAGAGAAAAGGCCCTTGCTATGTTTTACAGTCTGGTCTTAGAACCGCATCAAAATCAACTTGGAGTAACACTAAGTAAGCCACCAGGCAAGGAGCAGCCTTCACTTCAGCGGTCCCTATGTGACCAGTGCAACAACTTTGCCTGTTCCATGCATCTGCCAGTTGTGCACACCATCTCCAGGGTAAAGCTGTGAGTTACCTGTGTCAGCTGGGTTATGCTCTTTTGAAGGGAAAGAGAGGAGATGCAAGGATTTGCTGGTACAAGAGTTTTTACATGACTCTTACAAACAATGAGATCCCTCAAGAAAATAAAAAGCCAGCTGAATCTAAAGGACCAGAACACTATCTGCTGTAATCTCAGATCACTAGAAGGTCTTTAAAATTTTTTTAAGGAAAAAAAAAGTATATGCTGGAATTAAAATGTGAAATGACATTAAAATTATCTGTGTCTACCTGAGTTTTCTATACATTAAGTATAAAAATACTAAATAAATTGCACTTCCAAATACTTTTTTATAAAAAGAAATGAGTGAAGGTGGTCACGGGAGACCCTGAGTCTCAGGTTCCATAGTTCATGTTTTATTCTGACCCCTCCCAGGTTATCTTAGAGCCTATGTAGTTCAATAAATTATAAAACTCTTTGTAACAGTTTTCTTTTTTTTGAATTCAGAATTTATTGCTATCTCCACATGTAACAGTTTTCATCAATTTGATTTTAGGTGTGCTTAATCTAATTCTCGAAGTCCAGCAGCTGTACAGTGTGATCCAAAACGAGAAGGCGGACAAAATGCCAGCATGTGGTTCTGACTCGCGCTGTCCTGAACCTCCACACTGCCCGGCATGATCCATGACATTGCTAAGTCGAACCATCACTTTTGTCAGGGTATTTAACCGCCACAATGTCCCTGTCACGATTATTTGGCAAGTGTGAATTTAAGGAAATGATGACAACTGTACTTACAAAATGTTCGGGAAATTTCTATTTTTCTGTTGAAGAGATTTCTTGCTCTAAGACGTGTTCACCAGTTTATTTCAGTGGATAAACTGAGTACTTAATGATTTAGCAAAAAAAAAAAAAAAAAAAAGGCAAGGAGGCAGGCAGGCAGCTGCAGGGAGAGATGGGGAGGAGAAATCCATCAGGCCCAGCCCATCCCGGCTGCCCGCAGCTCCTGGCAGAGGAGGACGGGATGAATGCAGCAGTCAGTCCACACAATGACTGGGAGCCCTGGGAGTCAGGCCGCGCTGGCTGTGGTCCCCACTCCCCGCAGTGCTCCCAGCGGGAGGGTAGGCTGTCCCTCCTCTGAGCAGATAACACCAGCACTGCTGACCCATTAACGGTTTTTAAAGACTTGTCACAAATTAACACATTAAGGGAAAAGACTAAAAGAACAGTCATTTATAAGGCCAGAGATCAAAGCTGGCCTGGATTCTCAGACCATAGCTGATTAAATCTGCAAGCTTAACCCAACATACGATGTTTCTTCTGTTTCAGATGAAGGTTATTTGTTTTTAATTCTTTTTACTGTTATAAAGAGGAGCTTTAAGAAGGACCAGGCCGCAAACAGACCCACCAACAAGGAGCTATTCACAGGGGGTGCCCCGCCGCCTCCAGGCTCTGCGTGTCGCAGCTGGGAGCAGGTCCCTGGGGGCAGCAGGGTCCCCAGAACAAAGCCACACCCCCCGAAGGCCAGGCCCCTCCCCTGCTGGACACTGCCCGCTGTCCCTGCCTCTGGGTGAGCTCACTGCACATCATCAGGCAGTGGACGAGGACTGTCCTGAATCAGCATGGATATGGCGACACTGATGACTTCCTTTCCCTGCCAGGACTCTCTTTTTTTTGTTACTAATTACAGAAAGGTTTTACTTTCTGGTGGCTTATTGTTGCTGTTCAGTCCCTAAGTTGTGTCCAACTCTTTGCGACCCCATGGACTGCAGCACGCCAGGCTTCCCTATCCTTCACTATCTCCCAGAGTTTGCTCAAATTCATGTCCCCTATGTCTCATCCTCTGTCGGCCCCTTCTTCTCCTGCCTTCTATCTTTCCCAGCATCAGGGTCTTTGTAAGTCAGCTCTTCGCATCAGCTGGCTGGAGTACTGGAGCTTCAGGTTCAGCATCAGTCCTTCCAATGAGTATTCAGGGTTGATTTCCTTTAGGATGGACTGGTTTTATCTTGCTGTCTAAGGGACTCTCAAAGTCTTCCGTAGCACCACAGTTCAAAAGCATTTACAATCAATAAATGCATCCTGAGACACCCTGGACCACCTTGTAATAGTGTTTGCATCTGAGACTTGCATCTTCTAATTTGACTCTCTGAGCGCCTCCAGGAGCCCCACCTCTAAGAGTTTTAGGAATGTTACCTCCTGAGGTCAGGGCTACTCCAGTTCTGTCATCCCAAGGAGGAGGGAAACTGATGCCAGGAGAGACGCACACATGTTCTCAGTCATCAGCTTGTGTGTCCTGAGGATGACGTTCAAACCCAAGCAGCTGTCTGGGAAACCCTCAAAGCCACACACTTCTCTGCCACACGACTTCCTCCCAAATCCTGCTTCATCCGGGCGATTTGACTTGGCCCCTAGGAAGCTTCTAGAAAAGGCCCAGGTCCCTGATGGCAGGTAATAGCTGGACATGGATGGAGCTTTCCCACCTGAATACGTCATGACACTACATACAGAACACTATGCCGCCACTGGAAATGACAGTGGGAGAGCCTCGGACTGACATGGAAAATAACAAAGTCTTATGCATGATGTAAAAATGTAGAGTCAACAGTTTTAACAATGGATATTCAACAGTTACTATCATGTAGAAAAGAAATATGAATAAAAAGACAGAAACCTGATCAAAATACAAGTGTCGTAGTGGTGAGGGAAGCATGACCTCGATGATTTCTAGCTCCCTCTTCACATTCAAGGGAATTTTTAGGAGAACGATGTCACTTACATAATGGGGCAAATCACACCTGAAGTGTCGCTGAATCATCAAGAAGGGGACTTCCCTGGCGGCCCAGTGGCTCAGACTCCATGCTGCCCATACAGGAGGTGGAGGTGTGATCCCTGGTCAGGGAACTAGACCCCGCATGCCGCACGGCACAGCCAGTCTGTTAGCCCCATTGCTAACTGTTACAGATGTTAATTACCCAGAAAGTCATGTAAGGATTAGAGCACCATCATGTTAAGATGTGGCACCAACATGTTTCAACCCTGGTCTCAACCACGGTGGCCAGCCAGGCAGCAGCCACCAGCCCCGGGAGACGGTGCGGGTCAGCAGCCTGCAGACCCGGTACCCTACGTCCGCACCACCTTCCAGGCTCCCCAGGGAAGCCCCCCAGGTGGACCACGCCTGGAAGAGAGCCGGCTCGTGCTCACCCGCCCACCTGCCCCGCCGCCCGCGCGCAGCCTGTTACCTTCCCGGGTGGGAGCCGGCGGGCCCGGCTGATCCATGCCGCCACAGCCGCCGCGCTCTGGGCTTCGAGGCGTGCGGGGCCGCAGGGAGGAGGCTCGGCGGTCAGGGCCTGGGGGCGGTGCTCCTGGTGCCACTGGGTGCCCGCAGACAGCCTGAGGGGAGGAAAAGGCGGGAGCTCATTGGCGGCCTCAGTGAGGACCGTAACCTCCCGGGAGAACACTCAGGGCAAAGCGAGGCGGAGAAGAGACCCCCGGCGTCTTGACGGCACCTGGAACCACACGCAGAAGGCACTGGCCGGACCCCTCCCTGCCCGGATGCCAAGTCCCTGCTGAACCTCACAGGTGTGCTGAGGCGGGAAATGGACACGAGAGCCCAAGTATTCTTCTTCTTCCTTCAACTAAATCTTTACCAGTTTGGGGTGAAGGGTTAATTTCTGAGGACTGAGGAGGAGGCTAGCTTTGGAGCGAGCGCGTCAGTGAGCCCGCGGGCCTGGGCTGGATCCCAGGTCCTGCTTCATCCTCTTTCTATTTCCTGCCTTCCTGTTTCCTCGCGAGTGGTCTGAGACGTGAGCCACACCAGGCAGGCACGGGAGGTCTGGTCCCACGCTCCCGAGGAGCATCCTGTGAGCCAAGGACACTGCTTACGGTGTTGGCACCCCAGACACCTGCCTGGGCTCCACCAGAACCATTACAGGAAGATAAACTTGACAGACGCACCTTCCTGGTTCTCGAGGTCCCGGACGAGGCCCAGGGAGGGCCCCCACAGGCGCCACACGACACTCAGAGACACCCTCTGGAAGACGGACCGAGTTCAGTCTCCAAGCCAAGACTCACACGCACAGACCACAGGGGTCAGGGGACTCGAGGCTTGGAGGAGCTGGGCCAGTTAGCGGACGACCTGAGCCTTTCACCCTCAACCCACGAGCAGACACTGGCTTCCGACAGTGAATGTAAAACTACTGCTTCCATATAAAGTCAACAGACCCTCAGCCCACACCTGCCACATCCTGGTCTGCATAGTCACAGCAGGGTAGCACACGGGCAGAGAGGTGTGTGCGCACATACATACACGTGCTCACACATGCACAGAGGTGTGTGCACATACATATATGTGTGATCGCACACATGTGCAGAGGTGTGTGCACACATACATATAGGTGTATTTGCACACATTCACACAGAGGTGTATGCCCACATACATAGACATGTGCTCACACACACGCAGAGCTGTGTGCACATACATATATGTGTGCTCGCACATGTGCACAGAGGTGTGTGCACACATTACATACATGTGTGCTCACACACGCACAGAGGTGTGCACACATGCATATACACGTGCTCACATGCATGCACACAGAGCTGTGTGCACGCATCACATGCATGTGTGCTCACACATGTGCACAGAGGTGTGCATGCACATGCATATACACGTGCTCACACATGCACAGCGGTGTGTGAACATACATGTGTGTGTGATCACACATATGCCCAAAGAGGTGTGTGTACACATTACATACTCGTGTGCGTGCACACGTGCACACAGAAGTGTGTGCATGCACACATACACATGCACACAGAGGCCCAGGAAGCTGCAAGGAGGGAAGAGGAGGAAGGCCAGGAGGACTCGCAGTCAGGAGAACACAGAAGGGGGTGATGTCTGCTGATGTATCATCTCCCAAGAAGAAATTAAAAAACGCTTAGAAGGAATCAAGGAAAGAAGAACCTGATGTTTTCAGGGCTCCCGGGGCGATAGGGGCCGCCGTATCACTTCACACCTTCACTACAGGTTGGGGTAGAGACACTGCCTCACTCTCCCAGTGCAAAGCAGCCGAGTCCAGGGCAGTCTGAGGACCCACCCAGGGCCCTGGGGCTGGCATCAGGGCAGAGCAGCCTCCACACACCCCTCTGTGGGACCCTAGCCCCATCGTCCATCAAGCAGACACCACTGGCCGACGGCCAGGCTCACCCAGAGAAGCCAGACACACAGGCGCACCAGACCTTGGGGTTTTCCAAGTGTTACAGATTCTTCGGGTTTCTCTATCACATCACTTACTCACCTTAAGCCACACTGTACAAACCTCATTAATCCTATTTGTCCTACTTACAATGCATAAGAGAGAGCCACAGTTACTTCTCTTTTTCCATTCCTAACACGGGACAAAACAAAAGAACACGCCAGTGTTTCTCTTACTCTGGAGCCTGATCCTATTGAACAACCACTGCTCACCTGCTGAGCTCCCAGGATGCCGAGATGCACCATGTAGCCATCCTAGTCTTCCTACTGCAGACGAGAGGATGCCCGGGGCTCGTCCCCGGGGCAGAGCTGGCACTGGGACCAGCCCCGGTGCCCTGCTTTATGTGTGTGACGTGTATGGATTTCAGAAGATCATGATACTCAGGGGCTGTTTACTTCCAAAACCAGCATCGGCGGGCAAGCACCTTCCTGAGAAGGAGAATGTTCAGGAAGCGCCCGCACACAGGACCTGCTTCTGGGTTTGGGGGCCTGGGTGCCCGTGTTCCCTGCTCCGCTCCATGCAGGCACTGCCCCGGGAAGCTCGCTCCCCGACGCTGGGTGGGCGAGAGCCGGGTCTCCTCCAACCTTCTCTGGCCGCCCTGCCACCTCTGGCCGGTGCCTGCTACCTCCTGGCTGCCCGCTGGGTTTGTAGACAGTGTTTTCAGGGACAGCGTGGAGCCCGCTTGGCCCACAACCAACCCAGGAATGGAGGACAAGCCTGACTTTCTCACAAGTCCCCCAAGCCCCGGCGGACGAACGGCAGGAGGTAATACCGGTCTGGGCTGCCAGGCCCTGGGGATTATCACTGTCCTTCTCCAGTTTAGGGCTGTGGTTTCCAACAAAAGACGGCACGTGCGGCCTAAGTGGCCACCTGGAGAGACGGGCAGGGCATGGGGTGGGCCTGCGGTGTGGCCAGGACTCTGCCCCAGAGCCTGGGCAGCTATGGAAGTGCCCCGTCACTAGATTTTTTTGTCACATTTCATGGAAATAGCCTGAGTCTTTGCTCCAGAGAGGTTTCCAGCAGCTGGGCCGTCTCTGCAGATCTGCAGGGAGAGCAGCGTGGATGCCCCGAGGGTCTGGGACCTGCTGCCTCTCCCGCGGGTATTTCCCCCGGGGACTCGGGGTCCAGAGAGTGAGGAAGGGGATGCAGTCGCCACCAAGGTCATCCCTGCAGAGAAACAGCACAAGTACCTGGGGCCAGAGCCAGGACACAGAAGCCTGTCTGGGGAGACCCTGCTTGGGGCTCCCCTCTGGCCCGGGGCTCCAGCGTTGCCACCGTGAACCGAGATGAAGGGACACCCCCGTCAGCAGTCGCGGGGCTGGAGGCAGACGGCACTCACCCCCGGGCATCGGTGCCGCCCAGTCACACGAGGTGGGGCACAGATTATAGGCCGAGCCTGTGCCCGACCCACCCAGCTCGGACCCCCAGAGTCCACCCACCGCAGACTGTGCTGCAGACTGTCGGGGTCCCAGGGTCCCTCACAAGCGCTGGACATCAGCCGCGAGTGGGAACCAATGCACCTCAAGCCCGGGGACAGGGCCTGGGGACGCTGGGACACGGAACCCAGATGGCTCACGGCCGCCGGGCCATTCTCTGTCTAAAACCACAAACTTCCGAGTGAGCTCACGGGAGAAAGGCTCTATCTACCTCCACGCAGAGATCCAGGAGGGAAGATGAAAAGCTCACATGTCTTGTTGGGAAGGCTCCAAGAACTTAACTCTAAGTTAAGTCAAACTCCACGGCAAACCAAACACAACAAGCCTTTTGACTGAATGGTTTCGTAGATTTTTAAGTAAACGTGATGCTCACAGAAACAAGAATGAAGGAAGGAAGGAGAGTGGAGAGAGGAAGGGGAAAGAAGGAAAAGCAGCTCTTCCCATAAGCCAGGCTGGGAATGCAGCTTGGTGACCATCGAATCTGACCTCGGAGGGCACAGGGTGCCAAGCACCCACAGGGCCCCGCTGAGGTGTGTCCTGGGTCGCCTGTTTCTCTGCTCACTTCAGACTGAGGCCATCCATGGGGCCTGAGTCCGCTCTCCCTCCCAAAAAGAAAAAAGAGTGAATAGAAGCAATTTATTCCATGCGGAAAAGACTGTTAGACAGCAGCCAGTCGGCAAATGTTCAGTCTTTTCCAAAGGGTTCTTCGCCCTGGGGATCGACCCCTGAGAACTTGTGGGAGGGGCCCTCACTGGGAACCGCAGCCCACACCCTGCCAGCCACACCCGCGCCTCCTGGCTCTGCTGCCTTGGCCTCAAATCCTTACAGACCAACTTCCTCTGCACACTCCCAGGTCCAAATCCACTCACCCTGCAGACTGAGCTCCGTCCTCCCTCCCTGCTGTGTGCCTCTGTATCTCTCCACGTCTCCCCCTCTCTCTGTCCTTGTATCTCGGTGTCTCTGGCCCTGTCTCTGTGTCTCTGGCCCCGTCTCTGGGCCTCTGTGTCTCTGGCCCCGTCTCTGTGTCTCTGGCCCCGTCACTGTGTTTTCCCCTCCCCCTCCCCGCCTGCTCTCTGCTCCACCAGCAGGAAGGGACATACCCCTTCCTTGGGAAGCCCGTCCTGGGCGGGGCTGGTGACAGAGAACCAGACGGGGAGGCAGGGACAGGAGAGGTGGACACTGCCAGGCCGGGGACACCGCTGAGGAGCAGGGGACAGACGGCAGTGGGGGCAAGTGGGAGGGACACAAGTTTGGCCAAAAGTCAGGAAATGGAGCCCCGCTGGCCGCCCCGGCCTCCACAGCAGTGCTGACCCCATCCCCATGTCTGCCTGGCCCCTCAGGGCACAGGCTCCAGGACAGAGCTCTGCCACTTCTGCTGACATGGGGCGGGGTGGTGACACCTCTACCCCACTGTGTGCCCCTTCCCCGGGGAGTCACTGGAGCCTCCCCAGACACGGTCCCTACAGGCCCCAGGCCGTGACACGCGGGACCATGTGGGACCACAGGAACCAACCCATGGGGCTCCAGCTCTGCCCAGGCCGGCATCTGCAGGTTTGCAGGCGTGGAAATGCATTGACTATTAAGCAGGGCCTCCAAATGAGGGTCAGAGCCCAGAGCCGTAGCTGAGGCGGGGACCGCTTTCAGACACACCAAGGGCGGGGTGGCCCTGGGCGATGCTCCCGACCCTTCCTGGTCCGGCTCATCTCCCCTCAATCCCCTAAATCAGCGGCCTGCACGGGACTGGACACGGGATGCCCCAGACCCAGCGGGCCCTGCCCCACACAGAGCCCAGACTTGCAGCCCAAACGTCCCCTCTATGAGCTCCTGAAGCCCACCTGCCTCCAGGCACAAACACGGGTGTCCAAGACCACACAGTCCAGCCGGAGAGCCTCCTCTCAGAACCATCTAGACACACGACCCCTTCCTTTCAGAACTCACCAAGGACAAAGTTAATTCTGCCTTTACTTGGCCACGTCTGGGAGGAGGGGAGCAGGGAGACGGGGAGGAGGCCGGAGACGCACCCTCACCCGCCCCTCCTCTCGGGACCCACACGCCCAGCAGTTTCTTGCATAAAGTAAATTCCAGCTCTCAAAAGTCACCCTGACAGACACGGCATCCCGCCTTGGGATGGATGGAATTTGGGTTAACCCTGAGCTGACACCCAAGCCTCCGCCTTCCTTACACAGGCACTTGCTGCCCGTCTGGTGGGCCTTGCCTGAGGGCCCCCTTATTTATGCAGCATGAGTTCCCCCTTATTTATGGGAAATGCAAGTAACTCCTCCCGCAGAGCAAGAAGGGCACTGCGTGCATGTGTGCATACATCAGGCAGATGCGGGCGAAGCCGCTGTCCCCGGAGACTGAAGCCTTTCATCACGTGTCCAGGCAGCGGCCCGGCCCGGTGCAGGGAGGTCTGGCCCCACCTGGCCCCTCCCTATGGACGCCCACCCACCCGACACTGACTCGGACCACCCTGCAGACCGCGGGCATGCCAGGGGAGCACCTTGCTGTGAAGCCCAGGACGCCCTCAGCCACCTGGCCTCCCCGGGGTCCCCACCCCGGCCCACACACGGGGGAGATGGGCGCCAGGGTCCCCTGCCCTTCTGTCGGCCCAGACGGGCTGCAGGGATGCACACCCTGGAAACAATCTCTCCCTCTCAACTACCTGCGATTCACGCCCTAAACACTCCTGCCATCTGGCAAACGCTGCACCTTTCATTCCTTCCTATTAAATCACCAGGAGCAGCGTGTGTCTAAATGCTTTTCCAGAACAGAGGCCAGCGGCAGGCCCAGGGGGTTTCCACCAGGCCCCGATCAGTTCTGGACCCGATGTGGGACTCTATCCTCTGCAGACCCTGGCCTGGGTCTGATTTTAGTTCCAAAGGAAAAGTGACCAAATCCATGCCCCCCGGGACAAGAACTCTGACACAAGGCTTGGCCCTGGCACCGTCTGGGAGAAGGGCCCGCAGGCTGAGTCCCCGGCCACGCAAGCAACATCCAACTCAGCTTCTCTGATGGACAGAACCAGGGCTGCCCACTGGCCACTGCCCAGTCCAGGGCTTGAGAACAAAGCGTGCATTGATGTCTTATCAGTTTCACAGCAAGCAGGCCGCTGGGGCCAGGGGCCAAGGCTACGTCCCCCAGAGGGAGCTGACGGCCGCACCACCCCGAGCTCCAGCCCCACGCTTGGGCTCCCGGCATCTCGGCCAGGCTCAGACCTGCACACAGAGGGACTGAAGAGACATGCCGAATTCCTTCCATCAGAGCTCAGCACTCCTCACCCAGAAGCAGATTCTGGCTCCTAACTTGGGATCACGTCTAACTCTGGAAATCCTGGGCTGTTTCTACACTGGCCCACACAGGCGTCCCATCCCCACCGCTAGGCAAATGCCTGCACTTCCAAGTCCTTGCATGCCACTGCTAAAGCAAGGCAGAGCCGGCCCGAGGGGCAGAGCACCCGCCTGACTCCCTGCGCTGGAGACCCCGACACCCTCCTGGGTCCAAGGCTTCCTGGGCTTCCCCCGTGGCTCAGCGGGTAAAGAACCCGCCTGCAGTGCAGGAGACCCAGGTTCAATCCCCGGGTCAGGAAGATCCCCTGGAGGAGGGAATGGCAACCCACTCCAGTATTCTGGCCTAGAGAATCCCATGGACAGAGGAGTCTGGTGGGCTACAGTCCATGGGATCGCAAACAGTCGGACACAATCTTGCGACTGAACAATAACACCCACCAAGGCCTTCCAGTCCCAGCGGAGACAGGCACGGACCTTTGCTCCGACCCTTTCAGCTCAACACTCTCAAGCTCCTCCAAGTCAGTCACCACCGTTCAGAGAAGGGTGACCTTCTCTGAAGACCCCTTCAGAGAAAGAATGTGAATAACAGAATAAAATACTGCGTGTGCCCGGCACACTTCTATTAAAACTCCTCAGCCTGCCCTGTACAGTCAGATCCTGGTCTCCACACAGATGAGAAATGACTCAAGTTCAAAGTTCACATCTCTTTGACTTTGAAGCCTAAACGTCCACAGTGCTTTCTTTAAAAAAAAAAAAAAAAATGATGTCCATTTGTCAGGCACTGGTTCCCCGCAAACTGCCGGTCTCCAACCCAAGAATCAAGAGCGAAGCCTCAGTCCAGGAAGCAAAGCCCCCGCCCCCAGACCCCGACCTCCTCGCGCGTGGAGAAGGCCTTGGCTTCGCATAGGTACCCGTGTGCAGACTGTCTGGGCACCCTCACTGATTCCTTTTGTTTTCTTCATAAAATGCCCAGTTCAGGAGTCCCAAGCAACTCACCAAGTCAAGGTCTTGGAGCCTCACCTGGGCCACCGGCCAGCGGCCCCCTGGGGAAGGCTGGCTCAGCCGTCCTCCTGGGAGCACTGAGGTCTCCCCCCGCCCCCGCTGGCCTCATCCCCACTCCCTTTCACAAGGGCACCGGGAGGTTGCAGCAACCTCTGACACCACACATACTTTAAAAAGCAATTTCTAGTATCAGAAAGTGGCTCCTGGAAGAGAAACACTAAGCCTAAAACAAAAAACTCCAAAAAATCTTTTAAAAAATCTTTTGAACATTGCTTAATGGAACCATAAAACATCAACAACTCAGAGAAAGCACTCTCTACTAGCAGGTACACATTACTTTCCCGACATAAAGAAGAACAGGAAATGAAAGAATAACAGCAGGGCCTGTGACTGGTCATTTTTATAATCAAAGTTTTGAAAAGGCACACAAAGACACAAAGATGTAAAGAAGCAAAAACCAACTTCAAGGCCTGGCTCTCTGAAGTCTGAGTTGGGAAGGAGCCCCGGTGAGGGGTTTGTCCTGGGGGGCTGGTGGCGGGTCAGGGGTCCCGTGCCAGCTCTCCTGAGCCTCACTCTCACAGCCATCACGGTCAGAGAAGGGCCCGAGCCCCCACTGCTGGCTCTGCCCCACACCCCCAGATCTGATGCCCCTCTGTACTGCTAAGCCCCACAACTTCCCAAACTACATTTCCAGCAGGCGTACCTGAGGGAGCCGTAGTCCTGCCCTGTAAATGTTTAGTGCCTGTGATCCCCTCCTGTCTCGTTTCACTCCACTCCCTCTCTACCCGGGCAAACTATGAGTAACGTGTGAAACAAACACCAACATGGCCTGAGTACCGCAAGATCTGGATTTTCATTGCAGGCTTTCTATCACACCTCGTGCAATAAGAATACTGCACTATCCGATGTGGGTCTTTAATTTATAGTGACACAGCCACACTCAGGGCATTTTCATTTTGCTCTCATGCAGAACATTCTTGGTTTATAATACATTTCCACAACTTGCCTTCCAGCAATTTCCTAAGTGAGTAAACTGAGGTTCTCCGGGGGACGTGACTCTTCCAGGGTCGGGTGAGCAGTTCCAGAACTCAGCCCAGGGTCCGAATGCCACCAGAAGACCTCAATCTCCAAGAATCTCCAAAGAGAAGTTTCTAACCTTCTAACCTCACCAGAAAAACATCAGAGAACACGCAGCACATCAAAATATCAAGAAGACAAATTCAGTAAAACAAAGTCAAGCTTGACCGTAATAGATTTAAAAAGTTATTTTTAATAACTCTGGATTTTACCTCATCCCTAAATGTCTATAACTGCTTTGATAATACCTGGCCTGAGAGAGAGAGAGAGGGATACTAATCAATTATTTCAGGAAACCATGGGAGTCTACACCTGACTATGAACAGTCACACAGCCACCTAACTGCAGATGCTGTTGTTGTTGTAATAACAACAACAGTCACTAAGTCATGTCCAACTTTTTGCAACCCCATGGACTGCAGCACGCAGGCTTCCCTGTCCTTCACCATCTCCTGGAGTTGGCTCAAATTCATGTCCATTGAGTTGGTGATGCCACCCAACCATCTCATCCCCTGTCATCCCCTTCTCCTTCTGCCTTCAATCTTTCCCAGCATCAGGTTCTTTTCCAATGAGTCAGTTCTTCACATCAAGTGGCCAAAGGATTGAACCTTCAGCTTCAGCATTAGTCCTTCCAATGAACACCTAGGAGTGATCTCCTTTAGGATGGACTGGTTGGATCTCCTTGCAGTCCAAGGGACTCTCAAGAGTCTTCTCCAACACCACAGTTCAAAAGCATCAATTCTTTGATACTCAGCCTTCTTTATGGTCTGACTGTCACACCCATACATGACTACTGGAAAACCACAGCTTTGACTATACAGAGATTTGTCAGCAAAGTAATGTCTCTGCTTTTTAATATGCTGTCTAGGTTGGTCATAGCTTTTTTACCAAGGAGTAAGTGTCTTTTAATTTCATGGCTGCAGCTACCATCTGCAGTGATTTTGGAGCCCCAAAAATAAAGTCTGTCACTGTTTCCATTGTTTCCCCATCTATTTGCCATGAAGTGATGGGACCAGATGCCATGATCTTACTTTTCTGATTGCTGAGTTTTAAGTCAGCTTTTTTACTCTCTTCTTTCAACTCTCATCAAGAGGCTCTTTAGTTCCTCTTGCTTTCTGCCATAAGGGTGGTGCCATCTGCATATCTGAGATTATTGATATTTCAATAACTGAAATATTGGGCTGCAGATGGAGTCACTTAACCAAACCATATCCCAGGGCCAATCAAGTAAACTTGGTGAGAGCTTAAGGGATACGTTATATCAATATATTAATATTACACAGAGTATATCTCATTTTTCCTTTATTAAAAAAGTTATTTCCTTAAAAACATGTTCAAAATATATATTTTAAGCGACAAACAGTAAAAATGTTATTCCTTGCAATGTTCTACCTGGAACTCTTGTTACTATTAAGTTACTATTAAGTAACTCTTGCATAAGATCCAGGACATTGGCAGCTACTTTATTTTGACTTTGTGGCTCAACCAAAGAAAAGCTAAAAATCCACTGCAGTTTGAGTTCATGAGAATTTTCACCTCCAGTAATTGAAATGTAAATACTACATTGCACCAAGTATGTCTGCTGCTTTCTCAGAATGTTCACATCCTGTTAAAAGCTGAAACATTTACTCAGATTTCTACCTTCAAACTGAGGGTCTTCCAGAGGGGAAGTGTTGTCAGGTAGGGATGAGGAGTCACCTGTCCCGGCTGGCAGCGCACCTGTTTGTCTCCCAGCCATGCGAGACGGGAGGCGGGGTTTCTAAAGTAGCAATTACCTTCACCCTAACGTGGGCCAAGGAGAAGGAAATGGCAACCCACTCCAGTATTCTTGCCTGGAGAATCCCACGGACTGAGGAGCCTGGTGGGCTGCCGTCTATGGGGTCGCACAGAATCGGACACGACTGAAGCGACTTAGCAGCAGCAAAGTGGGCCAAGGACTTTTGCCTTTATAGGAAAATACAAACGACTGTTCCTGACCTAAACACCCCAAATGGCCACTCCTCAAGGGACTTCACTGGGGCCCGGTTCATCCAGACCCCAGGCCGGGCCCGGGGTGCCTCCTGCACCTCCTGACGGCCGGTGGGTCTCGATCCGTTGCAGTTATCCCGGGACTCGCGATAAGTGGGGCGTTTCCAGGGCCTCAGCTCCGCCACCTGCACTGTCCACGCCCGGGGCGGCGTGAGCCCCGAGCGGCCCTCGCACCGTCCCCCAAAATCTGGGGTGGGCGGGCAGCTCGGACTGCAAGGTGCGGTGGGATCCGCCAGTTCGAAGGAGCTGGGCAGAAGGGAAGCTTCCCAAGTTAAAAAGGAAACTCCGAAGCTCCGCGATAGATGGTCTTGCGGGCGGCGCCCTTCAAGGACCCCCACCCCACCCCCGCCCGCTCTCATCCCGCAGGACCCCAGCCGCCCCCCGCCCCCGCCCGCACTCAAGCCACGGGACCCAGTCCTCCCCGACCCGCACTCACCCTGCAGCCGGGACTGGACCCCAGCCCGCCGTCCC
The DNA here is from genome assembly GCF_963930625.1 of Muntiacus reevesi. Classification (NCBI taxonomy): domain Eukaryota; kingdom Metazoa; phylum Chordata; class Mammalia; order Artiodactyla; family Cervidae; genus Muntiacus; species Muntiacus reevesi. The sequence goes on along the minus strand of NC_089258.1, from coordinate 44,684,217 downwards.
TCCGACGACCCCTCTCCGCGCCCCCGAGTCCGCCTCCCCGGGATGCGCCCTGGCCCCGCCCACAGGGAGGTCGGCCCGCCCGAGCGCCGTGATTGGCCTAATTTCGCAGCGCCGGAAGCCCATTGGCTGCTGCGCCTGCCCGTTCCTCGGTCGTGCCCCGCCCCCGCGCCCGCGCATTCCTGCGGAGCCACGTGGCCGCGCGCCCCCTCCTTCTGCCCAACGCCCGGCTCGGCTGCGCACGCGTGGTCTCCGGGCGCCGGGCGCGCAGGCTTCCCGGACCCCCGTACCTTCGGACCCTCGTCTCTCCCCGCAGAGCCCTCGGGCAAGGCACGCGTGGGCAGGGTCCTCCAGCCTCTCTCTCCCCCAGCTCCCCTACCCCCTCCCTTTCCCCAGAGCTTCCACCCCTTCCCTTTGCTGGCTGGCCCTGCCTGCAGGGGCGTTCCTGGCTCCTCGGGAGGTCAGCTGCCTCAGACCCGCCAAGTCTTGGAGGTTTGGAAAAGCGAAGACTTCTCACATTTCCGAGGCAGTTTTTAAAGCTTGCCTTTTACTAAAAAGTTCCCATATTCACCTTCACTTTACCGGTGAACATGGGTTAAAATTCACTATCCTGTAAGAGCCAAAAAGTAATGACTTAAGAGGCAGAGTTTAACCCTGCGGTGTCACCCTTTGAATGGACAATGCTAACCGGGCCTAAGGGAAACTGTGAGCCACTCAGTCGTGTCAAACTCTTTGCGACCCCGTGGGCTGTAGCCCCCCAGGCTCCTCTGTCCGTGAGATTTCCCAGGCAAGAATACTGGAGTGGGTAGCCATTCCCTTCTCTAGGGGGATCTTACCGGCCCATGGACCGAACCGCGATCTCTTGCTTTGCAGGCAGGATCTTTAGAGTCTGAGCCTAAAAAGCATCCTACTATGAGCTCATTTGAGGTGAAAATCTGCATATATGCTTGGTTCCTCACAAAAGCGCCTTAAGATGAAAAAGAATTCCCTAATGTGTTGGAATTATTTGCAAGGGGCATTTCTTCATTTTATAATTTTAAAAAGGAAGCATATTATTGCTGTAATTTCTGCTATAGGACAAAATGCCAGAGAAGAATACAAACCAAAATGACAGTTATAGAATGTTGACTGTTACCCGTTACGGTCAATAGTGAGTCACACCCTGTGTGACTCCTGTCCAAACCTCTCAATCATATAAGTAATTTAATTCAGAATTTTAGAACTTCCAGGCATCATAAAGATCTAGGGTGCCATCCACTAGGTTTGTAGAAGGGAGACAATAATATAATTAAATGTCACAAAGCTAATTTAAACATCAAATGACTCTAAAGCCACCATGCTCTGTAAAAGTTCTTTCCCTGCAAACTGTAGCTCATGTAACTCACACCTACCATATGAAGAATACAATGATTGGGGAAAAATAGTAGTAGGTAAGGTATTATTTTGGGGTCTCCCAGGTGGTACTAGTGGTAAAGAATCCACCTGCCAAAGCAGGAGATATAAGAGATGTGGTTTCAATCCTTGGGTCTCGAAGATCCCTAGAGGAGGGCATGGCCACCCACTTCAGTAGTCTTGCCTGGAGAAGCCCATGGACAGAGGAGCCTGGTGGGTTTCAGTCCACAGGGTCTCAAAGAGTCAGACATGACTGAAGCAACCTAGCACACACACACACACACACGTGCACAAGGTAATATTTTAGCAATCTGTATTATTAGAGATTACTAATTTTACGGGAAAGGATTGAGCTGTTTTAGAGCACTCTGGAAAGATACTAGAGCCTGAATCAATTGAAAAAGATACTTCCTTTTTAATGGCTGAGTAATATTCCATGGTGTATATGTACCACAGCTTCCTTATCCATTCATCTGCTGATGGGCATCGAGGTTGCTTCCATGTCCTGGCTGTTATAAACAGTGCTGCAATGCATGAGACAAGTGCTCAGGGCTGGTGCACTGGGAAGACCCAGAGGGATGGGATGGAGAGGGAGGCAGGAGGGGGGATCGGGATGGGGAACACATGCAAATCCATGGCTGATTCATGTCAGTGTATGGCAAAAACCACTACAATATTGTAAAGTAATCAGCCTCCAACTAATAAAAATAAATGAAAAAAAAAAAAGATACTTCCTCTCAGTGACTTTAATGTTATTGGAAAAATTATTTTGGGTCTCTTTTCCTAGGACTCTGAATAACTTATTCAAAGATCTCTTACCCAATTTTCCTAGTAACCATGGTGGACAGAGATAGAAAGCCCAAGTGAATTAACACTAGTTCACTACCCAACAAGAAGATCCTGATATGTGTTTTCTGATCTAGTGGGGCAGAAATAAGAAGGCAGTTAAACTGTGCACGGATGAAACAAAGGATTTGGGGATCCTCTTTTGCTCTGTAACACTAGTAAAATCCTGTGTGAATTATGCAAGTCTCTGAACTTCCCTCCCATCCTCTAGAAAATGTGATTAATAGTGTCCACATCATAGATAAGAAACTTGAAAGGGAGAATCACACAGAGAACACTGTGATGTCCAGGAAGAGTAGATGCTCACCGGGTCATAATTTTCAGGAGCAAGAAAACATACTGAACCCCTGTTTCTAATAGATGGCTCACGAGTTCATTCCAGAGGAGTCGGGTGGAGAGGGAGGTGGGAGGGGGGATCGGGATGGGGAATACATGTAACTCCATGGCTGACTCATGTCAATGTATGACAAAACCCACTGAAATGTTGTGAAGTAATTAGCCTCCAACTAATAAAAAAAAAATAAAAAAAAAAAAGCTTAAGGAAGTTCAAGAGGCTGCCACTATCATCATTTTTTCACTCAGAAATCATGTTATTTCGGATCAATGGGGACAATACAGTAGCAGCACTGTAACTAGAAGCATGGAATGAAGCGCCCCATCTCCACAACGGCCCTATTAACCCCTAAGCTCAGGGTCACTGGGAAGAGCATGCCGCAGGGGGCGGGGTGGGGTGCTGGGGCAGAAAGAGCTCTAACTCAGGCCTCCAGTCCCGTCTGGTGTATACTAGTGTTCTTCAGATACATCACCATTTTGTGGAAGAGGATGAAAGATGAGAATTTCCATTGCAATTCTGCCTTTGACCAGTGGGCTATTATATGCATATTTGGGGAGAGAAGCCGGGAGAGACTGATTATGAGGAACTGGCTCACACAGGTGTGAAGGCTGAGAAGCACCACGATGCTGTCATCTGACTCCGGAGAGCCAGGGAACTGTGGGAGCCGATGACCTGAATCCCAGTCTGAGGACAGGAGCAGATGATGTGAGATGACCCAGCTCACCAAAGGAGGGGCTCTTCCTTCTTGCATCTTGTTACAGTCAACCCTCAGTTGACTGGACCACCCCCACCCATATGAGTGGGGGCGGTTTATTGAGTCCACCAACTCAAAGGACAATCTCCTCTGGAAGCACCTGGAAGTAATGTTCAATCTGGGTAACCCATGGCCGTCAGTTGCCCCATAAAATGAACTGTCACAACTGCACATTGCTGATGTGAATGTAGAATGGTACAGCCACTCAGAACATTTGCTCTGCAGTTTCTTGTAGGACAGGCTCAGCAACCCTGCTCTTAGATATGTCCTCAAGGAACCTGAAAACCTAAGTCCATAAAAAGACCATTGCAAGAGTTTTTGACTCATAACATTTCAAACTGTTCCAAACGGTGCATAGTTCAAAACTGGGAACAATTCAAATCCCATCAAGGGGTGAGTGTATCGACCAAGTGTGGTACACTTGGCCACACAGTAGAACACTATGTGTAACAAAAAATAACAGTAACAAGAAGGAATAAACTGCATTCAGTAGCTGAGATGAGCCTCAAAACCATTGCACTGTATGAAAAAAACAAAAATCAAAACAGACCTGGAGCAAACTCTCTGCCCAAAGCTGTGTGCCCCTTTCTGCGTAAACGACCGCCATAGTGTCTGGGGGTGCACTCCCTCAGCCCAAGCCCCAGGGCCTGGCCCAGAGCGGCTTTGGTGTTAGGGTCCCAGCACCTGTGCCCAGGGCCTCCTCCCTCGTTGAGCCACACTCCCCTCCTGGGCTTGCCTGAAACGTCTCTGCTTCCCACCCTGCCCCCACCCATATCCCCTGCGATGGCTGGCAGGTCAAGGGGACATGGGGGGTGGTGGGGAGGGGGGAAGAAAAGCCCAGGAAGCAGAGAGGAGGCAGAGGCACCCGGGGAGATAAGTGAGGCGGGGTCATGTGGCTGCTGTTTCTGGTGGTCACTGGAATCTGGAGGGGGAGAAGGAATCATTGTTCCAGGCAGGAGACAGGACTCTTTTGTTCCCAGAGCGCTTGCAACAAGGACTAAGCTGTTTTCTGGCTTTGCTGTGTCTCCAGCGGGGGAGGTGAAGGGCAGGCTCGGAGCAGGGAAGGCTGGCCCCCCAGCCTTGCAGACTTGGGGTGGTGGACAGGGGCCTCCACCTCAGTGCTTCAGGCTCACACACAGGCTCCTGGGGGCCAGCAGGTGACACCCGAGGTTTGAGGCCCCGGGAGCTGTGCTCTTCCCTCCCTCCCCCCCTCCCCTCCTCTGGCAGAGCAGTTCAAAATTCAGGGAGCTGGGACTGGGAAGGAATGTCAAAGAAGGGCAGAGAAAGAGGATGGGTGTTCTAGAATGTTTCTTCTTGCTCTCAGAGCCCTGGTCCTGCCCAGAACAAGCTCTGATTCTCAGCAGGGTGGGCGGAGGTGTCATAGGTGCTGAGAAGATACACAGTCAGGAAGGTGCCATGGCTCGAGGAGCCCCAAGACACGGTCAGCACCCCACTTCTTTTTCTGTCCCCACGGCCTGAGGGTCTCTGCGGGTGAGAAGCGGGGCATCGCAGCCCCCACCCCACCCTGAGAGAGGCCAGCGCCACTCAGAACTGGGCAGCATCTGCGCCTAGTTATCCGGGACCCGCCAGATGAGGCGGGGGGACTGGGTCTGAGCCCTGGGAATTCGGAGCCAGGTGGTCTGACAGCCCAGGAGGGAGGGCCTGCAGGGGACAGAGGGGCGCAGACCCCCGCCCTCGCTCCCCGCTGCAGCTCCCCGCCTGGTCCTGGACCTGCCCCCACGCCCACAATCACCCCCAAGATGCTTCCTTTGCTCAAGGGTATCCCCACCCCCTCGGGGAGGTCCCAGCCCTGACGGATCCCCTGGGCTGCCCTCCCCACCTCCCTCTCTCAGCAGGATGCTGACTCCCGCTGCACCGAGAGCCCAGAGGAGGGGTGACCTCCCGGCTCCACTCCCACCCACGCCGGAAGGACGTGAGCGCCTCTCTGGGGACAAAGAGTCCCTGCTCCTGCCCTCCTGCCTGAGGCTACCTTGGCTACTTTGCAGGCTATGCTGCCACAGCCTGCCGGCCCCCCTCCCCAACTTCCAAACCCTCTCACGTGCCTGCAGGCTGGCCCCCTCTGCGCCTGGGACCCTTCCTGCAAACTGCAGAAGCCCGCTGAGACGCTGCGCTTCCACTTCCCAGCCTCCTGCCCGCCGCCCTCTCCCGCCTGGCTGTGGTCACGGAGCTGTGACCCAGGGGACAGAACCCCTCAATCCTGTGGGGTTCCTGGGTCCTGGGAGCGCGTTTGTTCTAATGTGGTGGCTTCTGGACGGGGGCTCCAAAGTCCTGAGCCAAGATTAGAAGCTTGGAACTTCCGGCCCCACCCGCCTCTCCTGGGAGGAGAAAGGCTGGAGACTGAATTCATGATGCATTGTGGCTGTGCCTCTGTGATGAAGCCTCCATCAAAACCCACAAACTACGGGGTTCAGAGAGCTTCCGGGAGCGTGGGCACAGCCCCAGCTCCAGGGGTGGAAGCTCCTGTCCCCCAGACACTGCCAGACCTCGCCCTCTGTGCCTCATCATCTGACTGTCTGTATCTTTCAACCTCATCCTTTCCTGTATGTATGTAACACACCGGTAAACATAAGTAATGTTCCCTGAGTTCCCTGAGCAAATTACTGAACCCAGGTAAGGGAGCCCAGGTCAATCAGAAGTGGGCGAGGCCTGGTGTGTGAGCTGGACATCTGTGGGACCCAGCCCTTAGCTGCAGTGTCCCTCTCTTCATCCTGCTTGTAAACCTCCAAAAGTGACCCTGGTCTTTATTGAAAAGGAGATGTTTGCTCACGAGAACGATACAGTGGAGAATTCTGACAATACCAAGTGCTGACAAGACTGGAAAGGGGGTGACTGGAATTCTCGTGTTGATTATGGGGGTGCAGACAGAACATTTTATCAGGAAGACCATCTGCAGTCTCATAAACTAAGCATGTAAGTACTATCTGATCCAGCAATTCCACTACGTATTTATCCCAGCTACAAAAACATGCATTGCAAGATTTGTACAAGGAGTGTTCTTGGCAGGTTTATTCAAAACAGTGCCTTTGGAGAGACAACCCATCAGTAGGTAATCACATAAACAGATACTGTTATATCCATGTAATGGAACGCTGAAAGTGAAAGTGAAAGTCGCTCAGTCGTCTCCAACTCTTTGAGACCCCCATAGACTATGCAGTCCATGGAATTCTCCAGGCCAGAATACTGGAGTGGGTAGCCTTTCTCTTCTCCAGGGGATCTTCCCAACCTAGGGACCGCACCCAGGTCTCCCACTTTGCAAGCGGATTCTTTACCAGTTGAGCCACAAGGGAAACCCAAGAATACTAGAGTGGGTAGCCTATCTTTTCTTCCCAATCCAGGAATCAAACTGGGGTCTCCTGCATTGCAGGTGGATTCTTTACAACTGAGCTATCAGGGAAGACCTCAATTGAATGCTGCTGCTGCTGCTGCTGAATGCTACTCGGTATTAAAAAAAAAAAAAAAAAAAAAGGACAATGTTGACAAATCTGAAAGAAATGAGACACCTCGACTGTGTATTCCCAAGTATGTGAAGTTCTTCAATAGGCAAAAATAGTATTCAGTGAAGCCTCGGATAAGACCCAGGGTCTGGGAGGAGCCCTGGGGTCATCCAGCTGATGGAGATGCCGGCTGGGCTGCTGGTACCACCAGCGTATGTGTTTTTCTAAACTCATCTCACTGTATGTTTTAAATGGGACCGTTCATTTGATAGTCCCTCAAGGGAGTTCTTTTTTTTTTTTTTTTTAAGTAAGTAGGATATCAAGGTCAAGAAGAGGCAGAATTTGAAGTGAATTTTAACCTGATCAAGAAACACTGTGAGTGTTCAAGTCCATCATCCCTGCGGGTTCTTTCAGAGTCCCAAGACTCTCTTTCCATCCTCTATAATTAAACTTACTTTTGGGTGGCAGCAATGTTTAATATAAAATTTAAGTAATTTATGTTCAGTTCTAGCATCTTCAATTATTTTCACTTTGGTTTACTTGCGTGTGTAGAAACAGCATACTTCATATTATAGTTCCAAATGCATGGTATGGTAGCTTTGTTAGGTTTTATGAGCTTGCCTGGGTATAAAGCAACAATCAGAGCAGTACTGTCACAGATATTTACTTCAACTAAGGCTCAGGATGTAAAGTTCTGTGTCACGAGTTACCTTCAGGTTAGACACTCAGTCTATCAGATCCTCCACCATAAGGTGCCATTCCTACGGCAAGCCCTCAGTACCAACAATTCAGTTTTCCTTGTACATCCAAAATCACATCTTTTAGTTAGCTTTTATCACTTTTTACTTTTTTCACTTAATTGTTCCCAAATTTAATATGACTGAATTATTCAACAAACAGACAACAAAGAAGCTGTTCTCAAAAATAAAAAGCCCCGCCCGTTCTAGCTCCTGGCCTCTAATGGGTCAGATCCAGCCAAGATTTGAAAGCATCTGTGGAAAAGCTATGACTCAGTGAGTGCTCACTCTATTGTCATTTTCCTGTTTCCTTCCCACATGAAACTTAGACAAGACCAACTGTGTTGCAGATGAATAAAATGAACACACTAATTTGAAGGGAGAAACGTTACCATTTTCTAAAGTCTCTGAAGCATTTCTTTTCTTTCCTTTTCTTGTACTACTATTTATTACTTGTATCACTATTTATTGCTTGCAGCACTACTACCTGCACCCAGGGGGTGCTAAGGGATTCTGTTTTTCCAGGCACTGCTGCCTATTTCATCTCTACTGAAATTGGCCTCCAGTCCACTTCCCCCATCAGCTATCTTCTCCCTCCATGAAACCTCAGTTTCTAGAACACGATTCAACCCTTCCCCCTAAACCCACACTAATGGAGTCTCTCCTCTATACAAGGTTTATTACTCTCCTTCTCCTTGCAGTCCACAAAGTGGAAGCACAAGGCTTGGCGAGTGGAGCTCTTGGATTTTAGCTGCCACAAGTCCCCACAGGCCAGACCTGTGCCCTTGGTGCTCCCATCTAACTCAAGACTTAAGTCTTATCTGCTTTGTAGCCCCTACAACCTGGTGGTTTCTTCTTCCTCTGAACTCCTATGAGTCAGGCTGTTTACTTCTGTGATACTGTAAAACACATTTTAAACTTTGCTTGTATGATTTTTAAGGCCACTTTCGTTCCTGAGATGCTAATCCTTGGAAGTGCTGGCTGTCATTTTAAGATGAGATTAAGTCAAGGTGCTTGCTTTCTTATATTAAGTTATTCTGTACCCCTCAGAGGTGTTGCTCTCAGCGAGAAGGCAGGCAGGAGACAGTCTGTTCCCACATAGGGCCTGTTAGTAGTAAGGCCAGGTCTCAACCTCACAATCCAATGTCCCCTGGTGACCCTAGTCCCTTGAACCATTTCTAACACCTCCTTATAAGTTAAGGATCACAGCCCTGTCACTCATTGGATGCACAAGCTGAAACCCACTGCACCTGCCCCCACCAATCAAAGCTGTTATAAGACTTCATGTCCTCCACGCGACCTGGAGTCTCAACAACAAGCTGTTTGCCCCCGGTTTTCCAGGCACTTGGGGGTCTCAGCTGCCTAGCTTGGACGTTGAACCTAGATAGCACCACTGACCCCTCAGCTGGGTCTGCACAAGACTGGAGACCCTGTGATGTTCGGAGGCCTGGAGCCTAGTTGCACGTGCGCACAAGGGCCGCCAGGCACATTTTTACAGTCAGGATTCCAGCCCTCCCCGGCTCTGCGTACGACCCTAGGTTCCCCATGTCCACGCCCTCCACGCCTTGCGTCCCCAGGTCAGCGGTCCGCCACGTCTCTCTCATGGGCACTTGGGCTTTACTGAGGCGTTTTGAAACTTTGGCGTTCTGTCTCGTCGTCTCGCTGTGAGTAACCACTCTCCGTGCTTCGCCTCAGTTTGTTTTGTGTTGAACAAAACAAACTTGGTGACGAATTTGGTGATGAATTTGCAGGCGGGCTGGGAAGGAGCGGGTACCGAGGACCTCGGCCCATCGACTTGGCGCCTCACAGGGACCGAGAGGCCCAGCGTGAGCTTCGGGCCCCTCTGCTCCAGGGCTGCCCCTCGCATCCCCACCAGGCACCCTGACCCCCAGTGCTCGGTTTCATTTTGTGGCAGAAAAGTGCTTTTGGGGTTCGGGTAGGAAGACGTCTGTGCCAGGTCGGTGGCAGGTCCTGACTGGGGCGAGGCTGGAGGGTTTGGAGACAATTAGGCAAAGTCCGGCAGCTGAGGGGCTTCCCGGGTGGCTCAGTGGTAAAGAACCCGTCTGCCAACGCAGGAGAGGCAAGAGACGCAGGTTCGACCCCTGGGTCGGGAAAGTCCCCTGGAGGAGGAAGTGGAACCCTCTCCAGTATTCTTGCCTGAGAAATACCATGGACAGAGGAGCTGGGCGGGTACAGTCCACGGGGCCATAAATAGCCGGCCACAACTGAGCGTGCACACGGCGGCAGAGGCGCCTGCGCTGGAGGACCGGGCGCTGGTGTTCGGTCTGTGTTCACACCTCTCTATGCCTTAACTGTAGAGAATTGGCGGTTCTGTGCAAGAAACAGTTATCCAAAATGATAATAAACTGAATATACCAGTCAACTGTAATTATACAAACTAAGAAAATACACTTTAATCTGCATGAGGTTGTCTAGAGTACAGAAGTGTGTGGATGAAAGGGCTGATGTGGTGAGCTTCTTTTATTAAGCTTTGTGGATAACTGTTGAAATTGGACAGTTGAAATAATATAGAGATCCTGTATGCTCATTACCCAATTCCCCTCATAATAACACCCAGAAAAACTGTAGTTAAACATAGCAACTAGCATACAGACCCTGATACAGTCACAAGCTAAGTCGCTTCAGTTGTGTCTGACTCTTTGAGACCCCATGGATTGCAGTCCACCAGGCTCTTCTGTCCATGGGATTCTCCAGTCAAGAGTACTGGAGTGGATTGCCGTGCCCTCCTCCAGGGGATCTTCCTGACACAGTGATCGAACCTGTGTTTCTTATGTGTCCTGTGTTGGCAGGCAGGTTCTTTATTACAGGCGCCACTATCTAGTCCCATACAGAATGTTTAAGTGCCGACAAAGACCTTTTTCCTTGCCTGCCTTTTAACAGTTACACCTGCTTTCCTCCCGTCTTTGCTACCTCATCCATCCTTATCTCCATTTCTGCAATTTCCCCTTTTTGCAGATGTTGTTTAAATGCAGTCTTACAGTATGTAACCTTTGGCTTCTTTCACTCAGAGTAATTCTTTGGAGATTCACACAGATTAAGTGCTTCAGTGGTCTTTTCTTTTTCATTGCCAAGTACTATATCACTGTTTGGCTGAATACAGTTTATTTACCTAATGAATGACATTTGGGTCATTTCCTGTTTTCTGTTATAATAAGTAAAGATTCTGTAAGAAAAACAAGAATTGGCTATTGAGAACTAAGCTTCTTGGTGACCACAGCGAGGACCCTTACATTTTGTTGCTGTGACCCCTGGAAGCAAAGCCACTTCAGAATGGGAGGTGCTTATCCCAAGGTTCCCTCTTGTGATTCCCTTTAGGCTGTGTTCACCAAAGTTGGGTGACCTTGATTTATGAATCCATGCACAAGGAGGAGGTAGTTTTCTTCCTACCTCTTCTCTTCTCCTCTGCCTCCCCACGCTCAACCCCCCCCCCCCCCCGCCAACACACTCACACTCACTCTCTCTGTCTGCATGGCCACAGCATCCTTTAGACTCCACAGGAAACAGCCTGGAAATGGATTCTTAAGTTACAGTATAACTTTTCAACTAGATTTGTTTTGTAAATGGGAAGGTGAAATGCTTTTTTATAGTCTTCTATGTTATATCAGAATAAACCTGTGCCAAGAAGAAGTAAAGTCCTGCAGGGATGGAAAGAAACCTGTTTTGCTCGGTCATAATGAAAAGGTGGACAACTTGCTGTCAATCAAACCCACTTGGGTAGCCAATTTGGCCAGAAAGCTCCCCAAACTCAGGTGGGGCAACATCTGTTAAAGCAAGTTACCCTTGGGAGTATGAATGCGAGGTGGGTGGGATGGATCTGGGTCCACTCTTCTTCTACAACTTTGAACTTACTTGGAAGAACAGTATCCTAACTTACAGAGATGACCCCAAGGGGGGTCCAACCTGACTTGGACAAGTGTTCAAAAGTGTATTAAACACCCTTCTCACTTCAGAAGAACATAGAATAGTGCAGGGTAAAACTCAGAAGGAGACAGATGGGCTTCATACAGAAACCCTTGGTGACCCACCTCAGGCTGCAGGAAACATAACTGTGTGAAAAGCAGATCCCAGTTGGGTTGTGAATGCTGGGAAAAGTCTGAAACGTGAACTTTATAGAGATTGCAATCTTGCAGGTGTGTGAAGAGGAGGGCAAAACAAAGAAACCTTAATGAAGTACAGTAAAACAGAAACCGAATGAGAAGTCTTCAGAATTTCTAGACAGGGTCTGTAAAGCCTACTGGCAGTACAGATACCAATCATAAGGACCTAGAGAATTTTAAATGGGCCCTATGATTCTCATTCATCAGAGCGACTGACACACAGAAGCTGCAGGAGATGGGAAGGGCTTTAGAGATGCTGACATCTCAACTTGTTGAAATGGCCTTAAGTTTGTAAATGCAGGGACCAGTTTTAAGAGAAAAAGAAACAATGGAAAACAAAATGGGCCATTGTGCTGGCGGCTGCCTGAACTCAGGGAAGAGTGGACCAAATTGAGGCCCCAATGAGGGAGAAAGGTAGGAGGCCTCAAACCGCCACTGGAATGGGGCACCCGAGAGTGGGACCACACTAATGTGCCTACTGCAGGCAGAGGGGACCCTGGGATAGTGTCCCACGCTTAGACTCTTAAAGAAGGTAATGAAAGTGAAAGTGGCTCAGTCGTGTCTGACTCTTTGTGACCCCATGGACTATATAGTCCATGGAATTCTCCAGGCCAGAATACTGGAGTGGGTAACCTTTCCCTTCTCCAGGGGATCTTCCCAACCCAGGGATCGAACCCAGGTGTCTTGCATTGCAGGCAGATTCTTTATGAGCTGAGCCACCAGGGAAGCCCTGGTGGCTTCCTTACCTTCTTTAGAAGGTAAGCAGGTGGCATACCCAGTGCCCCAGGTAGCTGACCATGACAGTGACCAAGGGTGGTGATGCTGAGTCATCACTGCCTCCCACATGGAGCCCTGGGTGACTTGACAGAGGAAAATTACTGTGTGGGAATCTGGGAACTTGGTTCTAACTGCCTAGCTTTCTAAACTTTCTTTTGAGACTGTTAGTAGCAAGAAGTGTCAGAGGACCCTAGAGGAAAGCTCTTCTCCAGCAGGGGAAGAGCCCCTGTTGGCTTTCTGTCCCTGCCTGACAGCCTCGCTCCCCCTCTGGGATGAAATTGACTGAACTAAGCGCCAGGGTAGCCTCCGCACCTGGACACCGGGTGGATGTTAAACCACCACTAGAGCAGATCTGCGAGTTGCAGGCTCTACCACAGTGGTTCTGGGAGAGAAAGCCCAGAGGGTGAGTCTGGGGGGATAGGCAGATGTGGGTGCTGGGAAGAGGGGAGACGGCCACAGGTGTACAGATCAGGCTCTGTAGGGGGCAGGCATCCCAGACGTCATGCAGTATCCATGAATAGGAGGAAGCAAAGCCTGGGGTGGACTCCTAACGACCTTCCTCCAGTATGACCCAGTATGCTCCTGCTAGTCACTTTGTGATTGGCTGGTTCACATTTGAGTGATTGTACTTGATTGAAGAGAACTTAATAGGTTGTACGAATGCATTGCTGTCCCTTACTCATACTCTGCTCGTGACTTTGTTCAGGGTCTCTTGTTGGGTGAACATTTTGGACTTGAAGGAGGCCTTTCCTGCTCACCTTTGAGTTTTTTGTTTTTTTTTTTTTTTTTTCACCTTTGAGTTTTGAATCCCAAGTCTGCTTTCAAGTGGAAAGATGGAGGCAAAGGAGTTAGACCACAGTACTGCTGGACAGCACTTCCTCAGGTCCTTACGAGTTCTTCCCTGGAGTAGTCCTGGCCAGACTCCGGGGACCTTGAACCCTTAAACCTGCTCTAGGATGCAGATGATGCCTGAGCACCAGTGAGACAGAGGACATCTGAGACCAGGTACGGGTTTGACTTCAGACTTCTTGGCTGAACAAGGCTGTAACGTGTCCAGGAAGAAGGCAGATTCTCGGCACTCTTAAATATTTGAGGTTTTGAACTCAAGAACAGAGAGCTGCCTGCTGATGGGGGCAGGGACGATCTAAGCAGGATCGCGGTTGCCACCCGAAGACACTGGGGATCTTGGGAGTGACTGGGCTCTGCCACACCGGGACCCCCAGCTCTGGACTCAAAGCAGAGCCCTCCTGGAGATGCTTTTAAAGGAGGAGACGGGACCTCTAGGCTAGAATCTTGAAAGATGAACATCCAGAAGGCTGGCTCCATCTCTGCAGGATGGGCCCCTAGGAGAACTGCCATGGGAAATGGAAACCACGCAGCAGAAGGGTTTGACCAGGGTCATCCAAACCTTGCTGGTTCCAGCCCCAGCCCCGACAGTGGCTTCTCCCAGAGGCAGGGCAGCCCTGACAGATTTCAGGTTGCTTTTCAGAAGCTGCAAGGAAAAAAAAAAAGCTACAAGAAAGAAACCAGGGTGAATGGGTTTGCTGCAGTGGTGGCTTTGTCCAAGTCACACCCTTTAGAAGGCTACTTCTAGGTTATGAGCAGGATGTGTTCTTTTGTGAGTCCTTTGTCTCTAACCTCCCAGGCTTGGAAGGACTTCTGCTTTGATAGAAATAGGTTATGATGAGGATTTCTGCTACTTTGGTAGAAGAGGGTAATCTCTCTGGTGATGGCTCTGTCTTCCAGAACCTGGTTTCTTCCAAAACCTTCTGAAACCAGATTGTGCTGACCCCTTAGTTGTGGTGGTCAACTTTCTGACCACAGCTAACTTCACTGACTTCAGATGTAACCTATCAATTGGGCTGATCACCTGTCCCCACCTTTCCCTGGATAAAACCCCTAAAAATCCTGAACATTACCTATGGCTGGCTTTCTGTGTGCCCCTTGAGGGTACGTCTTTGCAGTTTTATTTACTAGCCTTGGGCCTGTGTCTGCCTTGACAACTGGTGCACAGGAGGTATTTGTTTGTTGGGGTCAGTGTTATAGTGAAACCGGGGATAAGAAAATGCACTCAGACAAGTGCTGAGCAGTTTGACTCTCCAAGCCCTGGTTGGGTCTGTGCCACTTATGAGCAGAAAGTAGCCAAATCATCCTCTTCCCCTCTTCCCCAGATTGAGGCACGATCACAAGATGGCGGCGGGGGTGGTGGGAGGAGACACTGAACCCAGAACCTGTGGGCTAAACCTGTTTTCCCTGCCGTCCCTAGTCAAGGTTGTGAAGGCTTACATGTCCTCCCAGCAGTGCAGAGCCTAATCGATAAGCGTTTATCTGATGTGTCTTCTAGGAGCTTGGAGGCAGATCTGTTGAGTTTGGGCTAAGTTGGTTGAGATGGGATAGGACCACCGACCCCTCCCCTGGATCTGCATGTGCACTGGAGACCTTGTGAACGTGCAGAGGCCTGGAGCCTAGTCAGGCCTGTGCACAAGGACAGTTAGGCACCTCTTTTATCATGGTGCCCACATGGCCCTGTTCACTCTCCTATCAATACCCCAGTCCTGCACCTCCTGGGAGGCAGACCTGAGATTTGTTCTCCAGTCTCCACACTTGGCTGCCTCACGAAAAAGGCCTCTATGCTGGCGACCTTGGCATCTCAGCGTCTTGGCTGGCTGAGCACCCGGCAGAGTGAACCTGGCCACTAACAGTGACAGTACTAGTGACATTTTGTCTAGGAGGGCTCCTGCATGCTCCATCCCCAGAAAGCCTCTGACAGTAACCCGGTGCCGCTGGGCTCAGCATTCTCAGATGCCGGGCCTTCCCCCTCGGTCCTGAAGACCATGTAACTTGTCATCAGAAGTGGTTAGTCTTCCAGTTGTTCAGAACTCGAGGCAGGGCCATCTTCCCTGCTGGCTGGAGCGCTTTCTGAGTGGGGGCAGGAGGTCAGCGAGGTCCAGGGTGATAGGACTCCTGTGTGACCAGGATCCAGGCATCAGTAGTGCTTTTCCAGACCCAGCTCTCTAGAGGCGGTAGACTCTGAACTTGAAGGACAAGGGCCAAGTCCCCTGACCGCTGTGGGAAATGCCATCATTTGAGGGGCCAGGGGGTCAAGGGTGGTCCTGCACTGCCGGTGGATGCTCCTCAGGAGACCCTGGATCAGTGAGCGAATGTCTCTCCCGGGCAGCTGCTGCCCATGCAGGAGATTTCCCGTGGACGCAGGTGCCCTCTGCTTTTTGTGATCAGTGATCTTACTGGAACGACTTGGAAAGCTCAGGTGCTGGTTAGCATTTTTTAGCAGTGGAGTATTAATGGTGTGTGCACTGTTCAGACATAAGTCTACACATAGCAGGCTGAGGCGTAGTGTTAGCGAGCTTTATATGCACTGGACACCTGCCAGTTCACATGACTCACATTGTGTGATCGAGTCCTGGTGATGGATGTAAACCCAGTTCTCTACCAGGTCTGCCTGTCACTTGCCTTGGGGAGCCTGTGTTCTGGGAGCAGGACTGGGGGTACGGGAATGCCGTGGGGCCCTCTGCACTGTGGAGAAGGGACAGTCTGGGCTGGTGTGACTGACAGGTGGGCTGGAGCAGGAGGCCCACAGTCTCCTCCGGACTAGACTCTAGTCGGGCTCCTCTGAGTGGTTCCCAGCGAGGTCCTGACTCCTCAGGCTTCGAGGTCTGTCTCTTCATTGTCCCATTTTAGCAAGTTTCCTATCGAGTCAGATTAGCTGGCGCTCCCCAGGCTCAGCGTGTGACCAGACTGCTCATCCCGATAGCGAGGTCTGAGCCCCTGCCTGCCGTCGGCACAAATCCTGTAAGTCGTTTAGTGGAGTCATCCTGCTATGGTCTGAGTGTGTATCCCCCCCCAAAACTCAGGTTGAATCCAAGTGCCCGGGGTGGTGGTGTGGCCTTTGGGGGGTGATGAGATCAGGAGGGTGGAGCCCCCATGAATGCGGTCAGAGTGCCCCCAGCCCTTCGGCCACTTGAGGACATGGGGAGAAGGCACCATGTGTGAACTGTGGAGAGGCCTCACCAGACATGGCGTCTGCTGCGTGTTTATCCTGGATGTCCCTCCTGCAGGCTCTGAGGACTCAGCTTGTGGTCCTGCTGTGAGGAGCTCAGCAGATGGCCCCACCCCTGCTGTTCCGTCTTACCAGCTTCCTGCTGTGGCCCCACCTGCTCCTGAGGGTCACCTCCTGAGCGGGAGGTGAGCCTGACCTTGCCCCCATGGGGAAGTCCTTGGCAGGAATGAATCCCTCTTGCCTGACTCTCCTCCTCTCCTGACAAGCGTTGGGGGTAGACAGCGATGGGGTCTGAGGATGGGAGGCTGCCGCATGTGTCCCTCTGTGAAGTGACTTCACAGAGGAGAGTGTGGGGCTGGGATTTGCTGGACTGGGGCCATGCTTGTCTTGGTTCTCACTTGTGGTAACCATTAAAAAATATAGTAAACCCGTTTCATGGTGACAAAACATTTCTTGTCTTAAGAGAACTGCTTTCCAAAACCAACCGTTCACTGAGAAGTGTAAATTATTGTATATTTTTGCCAGTTTATCCTGAATTTCCAGTAGTGAGGAGAGCTCACACCCGTTCCTGCATCTGTTGGTCGCACCAGACCAGGGCCTGGAGCCCTTTCCATAAGGGAGGAAACAGGAGTGGGGGCATGGTGCCCCGGGGCCAGTGGGGACCTGCCATGTCGGGAGCGGCGCAGGCAGTCCGGCTGGGCTGTGGGCACTGGGGCTCGGGCGCTGGGGCTCTGACCCTGAGAGCAGGGTCCCTGGGGGTCTTCAGCCAAGAACAGCTGTGTGGTGACTCAGGAACAGAGTGGTTCTGCCCTGTGGACCAGGTGTTGGTGGGGAGCCGGGTGGAGGCGGAGGTGTGCATCCTGGCTCGTCCTGCAGGTGGAGCCCGCGGAACACGCTGGCGGGGTGGAGTCCAGGCCGTCCCCCCGGAGGACAGACTCAAACCCCCAGGGAGGGAAGCGGTGTCCTTCACGAGGCAGGAGGCAGAGGCGGAGATGGTTGATGAGAGACAGGACGAGGCCGGTTAGGGTTGAAGTGGAGCCCGATGCGTTTTCGGACACCCTGGAGACGCCTGGGGGCAGCTGGCTGTGCGGCTGGAGCAGAGGTAAAACCTGGGAGCCTGGAGGGGCCAGGCCTGGCTGAGACCCCCGGGGCAGGGTGGGCTAGCCTCTGGACAGCACAGTGGTGGGGAGGCTTGGTGGGGGGAGGGACCAAGATGAGGTTGTGTCCCAGACCCCCAAGGAGGAGCCTTGCGAAGGGGAAGCGACTGTGAGTGCTGTGAAGGGTCAGACACGGGTGCCGCCGTGCCGGGGTGGGCGGCATGCCATGGGGGGACGGGGTGGGGGCTGCCAGGGACACGGCGTGGCGGATACAGGAGGCCCTTTCAGGGCTCTCTGTGAAGAAGAAAAGTGGCCGCCGAAGGAGTGAGATCCAGGAGGTCTTAGTATTGGGAGCTGTCATCAAGCAGAAGGGTTGGTGGGCAGAGAAGTGGTCACGTGACGGCGGAGGAGGGCTGCCGAGAGGCCTGGACAGGCCCGGGCACCAGTGGGAAGAGGCCGGGCCAGGCGCCCCGGGGCAGTTGGAGGGAAGGAACGATGGTGAGGTGTGGACCTTCTCTTCTGTGTAGAGAGTCCTTGCGGCCTCGGGAGATGCTGGGGCCTGGGAGGCAGTACAGAGGGCAGAGCAGCGGGAGTGTGTGGTCACAGTTGCGCAGGAGGGCCTCGTGGTTGGTGGCTGAGCATTTAGCAGGAGGCTGGTGAACTCTTACTGTGACTGCGCGATTGGGGGCTCATGTCCCGGCCCCACTCGCATGTGGGCTCAGATCTCCCTAGCTGCCTCTTTTGTAAATACTGCTGCTGTGAACTGGGCATTGCATGTTTCTTTTCCAGTCTGTGTTGTTTTCTTTGTATGTGTACCCAGGAGTGGGATTGCTGAACCTCTTTTTGGTTCTATTTTTAATTTTTTCCACTACTGTTTTCTGTATAGTGACTGCGCCGATTTCCATTCCCACCAGCGGTGTAGGAGCTCTGCCTTTATTCCACAGCCTCCTCAGTGCTTCCTGTCTTTCTGAGGGTAGTCAGTAAAGAATCTGCCAGCAGTGCAGGAGACTTGGGTCCAGTCCCTAGATGGGGAAGGTCCCCTGGAGAAGGGAACAACTGCCCCACTCCAGTACTCTGTCCTGGAGAATTTTGAAGGATAGGAACCTGGCAGCCTTTAGTCCATGGGTTCACAAAGAGTCAGGCACCACTGAGTGACTAACACTTTTTACTTTTCATTCTGACAAATACAAAGTGAAACTTCACTGTAGTTTTGACTTGCATTTCCTGATTAGCCAGTAATGTTGAGCGTCTTTTCATGTGCCTCTTGGCAATCTGTATTTTCTCCTTGGAGGAACTATCTGTTCAGGTCCTCTGCCCATTTTTTAATCAGATTGTTCATTTGATACTGAGTTGTATGTTTCATATACTTTGGATATTAACCCCTTACTGGTCATGTTATTAGCACATATTTTCTCCCTTTCAGCAGGTTGTCTTTTCGTTTCGTCAATGGTATCTTTTCCTGTGCAAGAGTATTTAATTGGGTCCCATTTGTTTGTTTTTGCTTGTTTCTGGTAGAAAATCACAAAAGATACTGCTGTGATTTACATGTCTGCCTATGTTTTCATCTAGAAATCTTGTGGTTTCTGGTCATACCCTTAGGTCTTTAATCCACTTTGAGTTTATTTTTCTAGGTGGTGTTACAGAATGTTCTAATTTCATTCTTTTACCTGTGTCTGTCCAGTCTTCCCAGCACCATTTATTGATGAGATTGTGTTTCCCCAGTATATATTGTTGCTTCTTTTGTTGATTCATCATAAGTGCATGGGTTACTTTCTGGAATATGTCCTGTTCTATTGGTTTGTGTGTTCTTTTTTGGCCAGTGTTGTGTGTTTCGATTAGCTGTGTAGTACTGTTTGAAGTCAGGAAATGGGTTACCTCCATACTTAAGATTGTTTTGGCTATTCAAGTTCTCTTGTATTTCCATACAGACCTCAGAATTATTTGTTCCAGTCAGTGAAAACTGCCATTGATATTTCATAGGGATTGTATTGAATTTCAGGTGACATTGAGTAGTAAGGTCATCTGAACAATAATGATTATTCTAATCCAAGAACATGGTCAATCTTTGCATATAGTTGTGCTGTTATCAATTTCATTCACCAGTGTCTTTTATAGTTTCCTCACTACAGGTGTTAAGCCACTTTAGGTAGGCTTATTCCTAGTTATTTCATTTTTTTTAAAAATGTGATTGTAAATAGGTTTCCTTAATTTCTCTGATAGCTTGTTAGCAGAAATACAACAGATTTCTGTATATTAATTTCATATCCTGCAAACTTACCAGATTCACTGAGCTCTAGTAGTTGTCCAGTGGCACGTTTGGGTTTTTCTGTGTGTAGTACCGTGTCACCTGGAAACAGTGGCAGTTTAATTCCCAATTTAGGTGTCTTTTATTGCTTTCTCTTTGATGGCTGTCACTAGGAATTTCAAAACTATATTGAATAAAAGTGGCTAGGGTGGACATCCTTGTCTTGTTCCTAATCTTAGAAGAATTGTTTCATCTTTTCACTATTGAGTCTGATGTTAGCTGTGCACTTGGGTACATGGCTTTCATGTTGAGGTATATTTCCTCCATACCTGCTTTCAGATTTTATCATAACTGGGTGTTGATGTTTGTCAAAAGCTTTCTCTGAGGGAGGAGCCAAGATGGCAGAGGAATAGGACAGGGAGACCACTTTTTCCCCCACAAATTCATCGAAAGAACATTTGAACGCTGAGCAAACTCCACAAAACAACTTCTGATCGCTAGCAGAGCACATCAGGCACCCAGAAAAGCAGCCCATTGTCTTCGAAAGGAGGTAGGACAAAATATAAAAGATAAAAAGAGAGACAAAAGAGTTAGGGATGGAGATCTATCCTGGGAAGGGAGTCTTAATAAAGGAAGTTTCCAAACACCAGGAAACCCTCTCACCAGCAGGTCTGGGGGAAGTTTTCGAATCTTGGAGGGCAACCTAACCAGGGGGAAAAATAAATAAAACGCACAGATTACAAGCCTAAAAGCAACTCCCTGCAGAAAAGTACCCTAGATGCTTGCATCCGCCACCAGCAAGTGGGCTGAAAGGAGAGGAGCGGGCGACATTGCTTAGGGTAAGGACTGGTCCCGAATGCCCTGAGGGCAATCAGAGGGAGCTAACGTGAGATAGCAACTTAAACTGTGAGATAGCAAGAGAGAGAGAATTAACCTGTGAAAAGCCCTAACCTAAGGCACAGCCGGCCTGTTCGTAGAACAAAGAACTGAGCAATACCGGAGAAGAGCTAGCCAGCTGCAGACCAGCCCATCCCCCGCCAGAGGCAGGGGGAGGCGGGTGCCAGGATGGAAAGGGGCAAACTCGGCCCCAGAGATGGCATCCCCTACCAAACTGCAAACAGGCTTCCAGTTTCTAACCAAACACTTCCTGAGATTCTGGATGGCTGTCATCCGCTGGGAGGGTCACAGCCAGAGATCAGCTCCCCAGGAGAGACACAAGGCGCACCCGACCTGACCTGCGCGCCTGGAAACTGAGGCTGGGACTGGGGAGGGGAGAAGTCACGCTGCACCTGAAGAGAGTGTGCTCATCAAGCTCCTGGTTGCCTGAGCTGCTCGGACTGGGGAAGGCACAAAATGCAGGCCCAACCGAGTCTACACCTTGTGGATTACCCAAGAACCTGAACCTGAGCTGCTTAGGCCTGGGAAGTGCACGCAACTCCGGGCCTGCTCCCTGTAGAGCAACCTGGAGCCTGAGCAGTGGAGATGGGGAAAGCACACACGCCATGAGCGGGGGCAAACCCAGAGGGGCCGGAACACTGCGAGTGCTCCCCACACAGGCCAGTGATATTTGTCTGCAGCGCCCTTCCCTCCCCACAGCAAGACTGAACAAGTGAACCTAAACAAGAAACCACCTCTGCCCCCTTGTGTCAGGGCGGAAATTAGACACCGAAGAGACCTGCCAACAGAAGCCAAATAAACAGAGGGAACTGCTTGGGAAGAGACAGGTACAACAGATTAAAATCCCTGTAGTTAACATCGATTACACTGGAAGGGGCCTATAGATATTGAGAAGTATAAGCTGGGAAAAGGAACTATCTGAAACTGAACTGAACCCACACTGCCCGCAACAGCTCCAGAGAAATTCTTAGATATATTTTTACTATTATTTTTTTAATTAAAATTTTTTTTTCTTTTTTTAAAGTTCTCTATTACTCCTTAATTTTCATTTTTATAACCTTGCAAAAAAAAAAACACCCTGTTTTTAAAGTGAACTTCATGTATATTTCTTAAATTTTTTGAGTTTTTGTTTTTTTTCAATATTTTTAAGAGTCTAACCTCTACTATAAATTTTTAATCTTTGTTTTTCAGTATTTGATATCAGTTTTGGACATTTAAGAATCCAATCTTCAGTACCCATTTTTAGTCAGGAGTGTGATTACTGGTTTGATTACTCTTTCCCCCTTTTGACTCTCCGTTTTCTCCCCCAGATCACCTCTATTTCCTCCCTCTCCCTTCTCAATCCAATTCTGTGAATCTCTGTGGGTGTTCTGGGCTGCAGCGAACACTAAGGGAACAGAGTACTGCCTAGATCTGTCTCTCTTCTCTTGAACACCCCCCCCCCCTTTTTACCTCCTGCTCACCTCTATCTCCTTCCCTCTCCTCTTCTTCATGTAACTCTGTGAACCTCTCTGGGTGTCCCTCACTGTGGAAAATCCTTTCACCATTAACCTAGAAGTTTTATCATCAGTGCTATATGGAGGGAGAAGTCTTGAGGCTACTGAAAGAATAAGACTGAAACCCAGAGGCAAGAGGCTTAAGCCCCAAACCTGAGAACACCAGAGAACTCCTGACTGTAGGGAACATTAAGTAATAAGAGATCATCCAAAAACCTCCATACCTACACTGAAACCAACCACCACCCAAGAGCCAATAAGTTCCAGAGCAAGACATACCACACAAATTCTCCAGCAACGCAAGAACATAGCCCTGAGCATCAATATACAGGCTGCCCAAACTCACACCAAACCCATAGACCCATCTCAAAACTCACTACTGGACACTCCATTGCACTCCAGAGAGAAGAAATCCAGCAACACCCACCAGAACACCGACGCAAGCTTCCCTAACCAGGAAACCTTGACAAGCCAATCGTCCAGCCCACCCACTGGGAGAAACCTCCACAGTAAAAAGGAACCACAGACTACCAGAATACAGAAAGGCCACCCCAAACACAGCAATCTAAACCAGATGAAAAGGCAGAGAAATACCCAACAGGTAAAGGAACATGAAAAATGCCCACCAAGCCAAACAAAAGAGGAGGAGATAGGGAATCTACCTGAAAAATAATTTAGAATAATGATAATAAAAATGATCCAAAATCTTGAAAACAAAATGGAGTTACAGATAAATAGCCTGGAGACAAGGATTGAGAAGATGCAAGAAATGTTTAACAGGGACATAGAAGAAATAAAAAAGAGTCAATTAAAAATGAATAATGCAATAAATGAGATTAAAAACACTCTGGAGGGAACCAACAGTAGAATAACTGAGGCAGAAGATAGGATAAGTGAGGTAGAAGATAAAATGGTGGAAATAAATGAAGCAGAGAGGAAAAAAGAATCAAAAGAACTGAGGACAACCTCAGGGACCTATGGGACAATGTGGAACGCCCCAACATTCGAATCATAGGAGTCCCAGAAGAAGACAAAAATAAAGGCCATGAGAAGATACTCAAGGAGATAATAGCTGAAAACTTCCCCCAAATGGGGAAGGAAATAGTCACACAAGTCCAAGAAACCCAGAGAGTCCCAAACAGGATAAACCCAAGGCAAAACACCCCAAGACACATATTAATCAAATTAACAAAGATCAAACACAAAGAATAAATACTAAAAGCAGCAAGGGAGAAACAACAAATAACACACAAGGGGATTCCCATAAGGACAACAGCTGATCTATCAATAGAAACTCTTCAGGCCAGAAGGGAATGGCAGGACATACTTAAAGTAGTGAAAGAGAATAACCTACAACCCAGATTACTGTACCCAGCAGGGATCTCATTCAGATATGAAGGAGAATTCAAAACCTTTACAGACAAGCAAAAGCTGAGAGAATTTAGCACCACCAAACCAGCTCTTCAACAAATGCTAAAGGATCTTCTCTAGACAGGAAACACAGAAAGGTTGTATAAACACGAACCCAAAACAACAAAGTAAATGGCAACGGGACCATACCTATCAATAATTACCTTAAATGTAAATGGGTTGAATGCCCCAACCAAAAGACAAAAACTGGCTGAATGGATACAAAAGCAAGACCCCTATATATGCTGTCTACAAGAGGCCCACCTTATAACAAGGGACACATACAGACTGAAAGTGAAGGGCTGGAAAAAAATATTTCACACAAATGGAGACCAAAAGAAAGCAGGAGTCGCAATAGTCATATCAAATAAAATAGACTTTAAAATAAAGGCTGTGAAAAGAGACAAAGAAGCACACTACATAATGATCAAAGGATCAATCCAAGAAGAAGATATAACAATTATATATGCATCCAACATAGGAGCACCACAATATGTAAGGCAAATGCTAACAAGTATTAAAGGGGAAATTAACAATAACACAATAATAGTGACAGACTTTAATACCCCACTCACACCTATGGATAGATCAACTAAACAAAATAAACAAGGAAACACAAACTTTAAATGACACAATGGACCAGCTAGACCTAATATCTATAGGACATTTCACCCCAAAACAATCAATTTCACCTTTTCCTCAAGTGCACATGGAACCTTCTCCAGAGTAGATCACATCCTGGGCCATAAATCTAGCCTTGGTAAATTGAAAAAAATTGAAATCATTCCAGTCATCTTTTCTGACCATAATGCAGTAAGATTAGATCTCAATTACAGAAAAAAAAAAAAAACCTATTAAAAATTCCAACATATGGAGGCTAAATAACATGCTTCTGAATAACCAACAAATCATAGAAGAAATCAAAAAAAGAAATCAAAATATGCATAGAAATGAATGAAAATGAAAGCACAACAACCCAAAACCTATGGGACACTATAAAAGCAGTGCTAAGGGGAAGGTTCAGGGCAATACAGGCTTACCTCAAGAAACAAGAAAAAAGTCAAGTAAATAACCTAACTCTACACCTAAAGCAACTAGAGAAGGAAGAAATGAAGAACCCCAGGGATAGTAGAAGGAAAGAAATCTTAAAAATTAGGGCAGAAATAAATGCAAAAGAAACAAAAGAGACCATAGCAAGAATCAACAAAGCTAAAAGTTGGTCTTTTGAAAAGATAAATAAAATTGACAAACTGTTAGACAGACTCATCAACAGACTCATCAAGAAACAAAGGGAGAAGAACGAAATCAACAAAATTAGAAATAAAAATGGAGAGATCACAACAGACAACACTGAAATAAAAAAGATCATAAGATATTACTATCAGCAGCTCTATGCCAATAAAATGGACAACTTGGAAGAAATGGACAAATTCTTAGAAAAATATAACTTTCCAAAACTGAACCAGGAAGAAATAGAAGATCTTAATAGACCCATCATAAGCACGGAAATCGAAACTGTAATCAGAAATCTTCCAGCAAACAAAAGCCCAGGCCCAGATGGCTTCACAGCTGAATTCTACAAAAGAGTTAGAGGAGAGTTAACACCCATCTTACTCAAAATCTTCCAGAAAATTGCAGAAGAAGGTAAACTTGCTAACTCATTCTATGAGGCCACCATCACCCTAATTCCAAAACCAGACAGAGATGCCACAAAAAAAGAAAACTACAGGCCAATATCACTGATGAACATAGATGCAAAAATCCTTAACAAAATTCTAACAAACAAAATCCAACAGCATATTAAAAAGATCATACATCATGACCAAGTGGGCTTTATCAGATTCAATATCTGATATCAATTCCTGGATATTCAATATCCAGGAATGCAAGGATTCAATATCTGCAAATCAATCAATGTAATACACCACATTAACAAATTGAAAAATAAAAACCATATTATTATCTCAATAGATGCAGAAAAAGCCTTTGACAAAATTCAACATTCATTTATGATAAAAACTCTCCAGAAAGCAAGAATAGAAGGAACATACCTCTACATAATAAAAATTATATATGACAAACCCACAGCAAACATTATCCTCAGTGGTGAAAAATTGAAAGCATTTCCCCTAAAATCAGGAATAAGACAATGGTGCCCACTCTCACCCCTACTATTCAACATAGTTTTGGAAGTTTTGGCCACAGCAATCAGAGCAGAAAAAGAAACAAAAGGAATCCAGATAGGAAAAGAAGTGAAACTCACTGTTTGCAGATAACATGATCCTCTACATGGAAAACCCTAAAGACTCTACCAGAAAATTACTAGAGCTAATCAATGAATATAGTAAAGTTGCAGGATATAAAATGAACACACAGAAATCCCTTGCATTCCTATACACTAACAATGAGAAAACAGAAAGAGAAATTAAGGAAACAATACCATTCACCATTGCAACAAAAAGAATAAAATACTTAGGAGTATATCTACCTAAAGAAACAAAAGACCTATATGTAGAAAACCATAAAACACTGACGAAAGAAATCAAAGAGGACACAAATAGATGGAGAAATATACCGTGTTCATGGATTGGAAGAATCAGTATTGTGAAAATGACTATATTACCCAAAGCAATCTATAGATTCAATGCAATTCCTATCAAGCTACCAACGGTATTTTTCACAGAACTAGAACAAATAATTTCACAATTTGTATGAAAATACAAAAAACCTCGAATAGCCAAAGCAATCTTGAGAGAGAAGAATGGAACTGGAGGAATCAACCTACCTGACTTCAGGCTCTACTACAAAGCCACAGTCATCAAGACAGTATACTACTGGCACAAAGAGAGAAATATAGATCAATGGAACAAAATAGAAAGCCCAGAGATAAATCCATGTACCTATGGACACCTTATCTTTGACAAAGGAGGCAAGAATATACAATGGAAAGAAGACAACCTCTTTAACAAGTGGTGCTGGGAAAACTGGTCAACCACTTGTAAAAGAATGAAACTAGAACACTTTGTAACACCACACACAAAAATAAACTCAAAATGGATTAAAGATCTAAATGTAAGATCAGAAACTATAAAACTCCTAGAGGAGAGCATAGGCAAAACACTCTCCGACATAAATCACAGCAGGATCCTCTATGACCCACCTCCCAGAATATTGGAAATAAAAGCAAAATGAACAAATGGGACCTAATGAAACTTAAAAGCTTTTGCATAACAAAGGAAACTATAAGCAAGGTGAAAAGACAGCCCTCAGATTGGGAGAAAATAATAGCAAATGAAGCAACAGACAAAGGCTTAATCTCAAAAAATATACAAGCAACTCCTGCAGCTCAATTCCAGAAAAATAAATGACCCAATCAAAAAGTGGGCCAAAGATCTAAACAAACATTTCTCCAAAGAAGACATACAGATGGCTCACAAACACATGAAAAGATGCTCAACATCACTCATTGTCAGAGAAATGCAAATCAAAACCTCAATGAGGTACCATTACACGCCAGTCAGAATGGCTGCTATCCAAAAGTCTACAAGCAATAAATGCTGGAGACGGTGTGGAGATAAGGGAACCCTCTTACACTGTTGGTGGGAATGCAAACTAGTACAGCCACTATGGAGAACAGTGTGGAGATTCCTTAAAAAACTGGAAATAGAACTGCCATATAACCCAGCAATCCCACTCCTGGGCATACACACCGAGGAAACCAGATCTGAAAGAGACACGTGTACCCCAGTGTTCATCGCAGCACTGTTTATAATAGCCAGGACAAGGAAGCAACCTAGATTCCCATCAGCAGATGAATGGATAAGGAAGCTATGGTACATATACACCATGGAATATTACTCAGCCATTAAAAAGAATTCATTTGAATCAGTTCTAATGAGATGGATGAAACTGGAGCCTATTATACAGAGTGAAGTAAGCCAGAAAGAAAAACACCAATATTGTATACTAATGCATATATATGGAATTTAGAAAGATGATTATGATAACCCTATATGCAAGACAGAAAAAGAGACACAGATGTACAGAACAGACTTTGGGACTCTGTGGGAGAAGGGGAGGGTGGGATGTTCTGAGAGAACAGCATTGAAACAAGTATATTATCAAGGGTGAAACAGATCGCCAGCCCAGGTTGGGTGCATGAGACAAGTGCTCAAGGCTGGTGCACTGGGAAGACCCAGAGAGATGGATGGAGAGGGAGGCGGGAAGGGGGATTGGGATGGGGAACACATGTAAATCCATGACTGATTCATGTCAGTGTATGGCAAAAACCACTACAATATTGTAAAGTAATTAGCTTCCAACTAATAAAAATAAATGGGGGAAAAAAAGAGTTCTTTAAATAAAACTTTTACTTAAATGTGTTTTCCTACTGACATTTCACTCTGAATATTAGATTAAAAATACACATTAAAAATTCACACTAAGTGAATAAATTATTGTTTTCTGTTTCCTTAAAAATAAATTTCCTCATGACACACATGCATATGTAAGGTATGCCAACCTTGTGACATCCACTCTCCCCACCAGCTGAGGCCATTTTTAAATTCTTTTAATAATTATTTCCAGTTTTTCCTGACATACCTGTAGCAAACCAATCAAGAGACCCACAAAGCCGTACTGTTGAGTCTTGGTCACTGCATTTTAGGCTGAATGTATCCACTCAGTACTGTAGTCAAGCTGTGTATTACAAAATATATGTACTGTATTTTTTATCACTAGTGTTAGGGAAAAGGAAATCTATAGTTGAAATTACTAGAAAATTGGTACTTTGAGGGCCCACCTCTATTTGCCAGTATCACCTTTGGTCCTGACTGTTCAAATACTTCTGAGTTGAAATCCAGTTGTAATTTTATTTTATTTTATTTTTTAAATCAACCTAACATTTATAAGAGCTGCTCTGGGCAGTTAACACAGTTTGTTTACAATGAAGAGTTATCTAACTCTGAACATACTATACATGGCAATTAGAAATTGTCATGGTAAGAAAAAAACCACAGCCCACTTTCCGCAACCAACACAAAACAGCCAGAAACGCTAAGGAAATGTAAGGACAAAAGTGGGGTTTGTTTTTATTATAAAAGAAAAAAAAAAGTAATTCCTCAGGAATCTTAACAAAGGAAGGGAATAATTTCACACTCAGAGAACAGACACCAAGATACAAAAGTACAGCTGTTTGGACTCCAGACTTGTCCCATCTCCTCCAGAGCAGAGATGGAGAGGAGACAGCTGAAGCAAACAAGCAATTCTGTAAAACAAAGACTTAGAAACCCTACAAATATGATTAAAATCTAAAATTCTGTTTTGCATTAAAAAAAATCTTTTTTTAATATTATCAAAAGGCCTGCTTTAGTGACATGCTAGCCCCACTGGAAAATAACCCCAATACTCCCTTGTCAGTAACATGCTCAAGTTGATCAGCCAACTCATATTTCCAAACCTCTGTGTGTACAGGTACATGTGTGTCTTTTAAACCTGGGGCTCAGGTGATGGCTACTGCTATCATGGGCTTCCATCTGTTAACCAACCAACATCAGCCTCCCCAGAAGTGCGAGCAGGGCAGAGAGAAGCCCTGAAGTGGTACCAAGGGAATAACAGCCCCAAACAGTCAACTTTTCCAGCATAGCCTCCCCCATCCCCATGCCCACTCAAAAGGAGATCCTTATATCTAACCAGACTACTTGTCTCAAATTTGGGTTCCTCCTAACCAGAATGGCTTTTTCTCCCTAAAGAGAAAACACACATTTATCTGCACACCCATATATATATATATTTTTTGTTTTTACACTTAAATAGAAAAATACTACTTTGCTTTGTGTTATAAATGGAGGATCATGCAATGAGAACTTTTTCTTTTATGGTAGGGCTATCCATCTATTTATGCGGAGCCTGTCAGAGCGTTGAGCCCTAGGCAAGGGAAGCACCACACCAGATCTAGGTGGTTTTCCTACCTGACTTCCCACCCTTCCTTCCCCCCTAATTCTCACTTTTGATAGAAAGTTGGTTACAACCTTGTAAGTAGTAGAACTTCCCACTAAGAAGGGAAATCCTAACCTAACCACAGAATCCAGCACCCCTGTCCCCCACGCAGTAACCACTCAGAAACAGTCCTCCCCATCTCTTCACAATGACTGGGTTCTCTGTCCAGAGAGCTATGCCTATTGGACAAACACACCTGATTAAATGGAAGCAGTGGTTATGTTTCCCCGCCCCCCCTCCCCAACTAATGTACTAGGAAGCTTCAGTGATAGGAAAAAGAAAAGGGCAGGGATAGGTAGGTGGTTGTGCAGTGATTAAGAACTTGACCCCTTCAATCCTGACCAAAGAAAGCAAGAGATATTATCTGGGTGTGAGGAATTAAAAAAAAAAACAACAAGAACCTTGATAGTCCACCCTTTGAGTTATAGCTATTATGACATTGAGAGGGGGAGTAAGATGTAGAATTAAGAGGGGTTTTGAGGGCTGCAAGTCTAGTCCACTTAGTCCTTGTACTGGAAGGGCTTGTTGCCGGTTTCGTTCAGAAGACGTGCAGATGAGGGCTTCTGTCACAGCGAAGGGGTCACAGTTGGCAGATGGGTGACAATCTTCGAAGTAGCCCTTCTTCTCCTGGCCAACAGTCCGGGGGATGCGGATGCTAGCACCACGGTTGGCCACGCCAGCAGAGAAGTCGTTGATGATGGAGGTTTCGTGGAATCCAGTTAGGCACCGGGCATTGTCCAGGCCTCCCGTGGGATTGTAGGTTCGGATGTGGTACTGGTGCCGCTTGCTTAGTTTCTCAATGGCCTCCTCAATGTACTTCAGACCATTCTTCTCTCGCATGGCCTTGGTGCTAAATTTGGTGTGGCAGCCGGCACCATTCCAGTTCCCAGGAATGGGCTTAGGATCAAAGGTGGTGATCACTCCGAAGTCTTCACACACACGATGCAAGATGAAACGGGCCACCCAGAGATGATCGCCCATGTCAGTTCCTTCACAGGGTCCTATCTGGAATTCCCACTGTGCAGGCATGACCTCGGTGTTCATGCCCCCGATCTTGATGCCGGTGTACAAGCAGGCCCAGTAGTGAGCCTCCACAATGTCCCTGCCGTAGGCCTTGTTCGCTCCCACACCACAGTAGTAGGGACCTTGGGGCCCAGGAAAGCCGTTGGAAGGCCAACCAAAGGGGTGCCCATCAGTGGCCATGAGGGTATATTCCTGCTCCATTCCAAACCAGGGGCGCTGGTTGCTCACCATGTCCATTATCCGTTTACAGGTGTGCCTTAAATTGGTCTCTGCAGGCTTTTGGTTGTACTTGAAGACTTCACAGAACACCAGCTTGTTGGGGTCCTTGCGGAAAGGGTCCAGAAACATGGCAGCAGGGACAAGATACCTGTCACTGTTGGGCCCTTCAGACTGAAAAGTGCTAGAGCCATCAAAATTCCACTCGGGCAACTCTTCTACACACTTGGGTTCAGAATCCAAGGTTCAGGTCTTGCAGCGCAGTCCTTCTCCAGTACTGTCGATCCAAATGTACATAGCTTGGACTTTCTCGCCCTGAGGTAGGGCCATGTACACCTGCTTGATGCCTTTGTTCAAGTGGGAGCTCGCCGAGATGGCCATGGTGGAAGGTGTTCTGGGCGCCGAGCAAAGCGGCAGGGCGAGCAGGCGGCGACAGCGAGATGAGAAGAGAGGCGAGGAGGACAGGGAGGCGCTGCTTAGACAGCCGTCTCTTCTCCCATTCTCGGCTCTCTCCAGTTGTAATTTTAATAGCTGTGCGTCTTTGGCGGTTTATAGCACCTCTGGTCATCTCAGCGTCCTATGTAACTGTGTTGCTACACCCCTCCCCTGCGAGGGCTTCACTACAGGAGACAAGGTGAAGTGAAATGACCAGCCATGGGCTCACCACTGACCCTACTCAAGCCTGGTGTCACTCTGCATTTTCAACCTTAATACATATTGTCACTACAAAAATTAAAGTGGCAGGCTTAATACTTGCTAGGAGTGCGTGTGCGTGTGTTAAGTCGCTCAGTCAGGTCTGACTCTTTGCAATTCCATGGACTGTAGCCCACCAGGCTCCCCATCTCTAGAATTCTCCAAAGAATACCGGAGTGAGTTGCCATGCCCTCCTTCAAGGGATCTTCCCGACCCAGGGCTTGAAACTTGAGTCTTTCGCATTGCAGGTAGATTCTTTATCATTTGAGCCACAATTTATACTTTATTGAAGAGCTTGAAAAACAGTGATGGAGTCCAGGAGGGTGAACCTATGATAGTGGAAAGACAAGAAGGAAACACATCTAGAGATGGGTGCTTGTGCTGTGACCTGAGCTATCTCCACTCTGATCACCCCCTTCTGCATGGTCAGGAAATAAACACAGGCACTGTTTGTATCTGTACCATGGCCTTTCAAATGTAATTTTATCCTAAAGGTAAGATTCATGGATGTAACAAAATAGCAATAAGCCGAAACTGCATTTAAACAAGGTAATTATGAAAGTTCAGAACTAAAAACCTTACCTTGTTTTGTATAGCAACTGAGGACCTTCAGATGCACTGGGTTTTACTCTTAAGAATGGCAACAGGGGTTTCACTCCTGACTGGTTTGGGACAACACTTGTCAGGGCTACAGGGGAGTCTGAAACACTTTAAACAGCAGGTCATTTTCTCAAGCAGGTTTCTGCCTGTAAGTGGTTCCTGTCGTTCTGTTCCCCCCAACAGGATGGGGAGTCGGACAGCTACTGGGGGCCACTGAGTCCCACAGAGACCCCCATGGATGATGGAAGCCAGACTGTGACCCAACAGCCAGGAGGGCATAATCACTCCTGTAAATGTGCCCACAGTCTTTTATTATGAGGGTCAAATCAAACATAAATTGTCCTCTCACGGTCCTAAGCTGACCATCTGGTCCACTGCCCACAGCTCCCCACCTGCCATCTCCTCCTCAATTGTTCCTCAGAGAAGCTAGGAAAAACAGCCCTTCCATGGACCACAGAGCTATGGAATCACAGAGAAATACCCTACAGAGAAATACCCTACAGTGAAAATCATACCTTCTGTGTGCTGCTTCGTAAGTTGGAATCAGTTTTGGTTTCCAACTGAATGTGAAAATTGCAAAATAGAAAATCTTTTAAAATTCAGTTGAATTCTGCCTAATTTACTAGTTATGTGGTAGTAGAAGCTCTTAAGACAAAGAGATAACTTTCCATAACTATATGTAGTGAAACACTTAAATCAAGCAAAGAAGTGGATATAAAAACCCACCTCAACCCAACCCAACAAAAAAGTCATTCGTGCCATCTCTAAACTTAGAAATTGATCTCTAAATATTTGAAATCATCATGTGAAAAATGTAAGTTATGGAGCCAAATGTTGAAATAGTGTCTTGATCTCCCTGGTGTTTTCAGAACGCTAAAACCAAAACTGTGGTGCTAGAAAAGACTTTTGAGAGTCCCTTGGACAACAAGGAGATCAAACCAGTCAATCCTAAAGGAAATCACCCATAAATATTGATTGGAAGGACTGATGCTGAAACTGAAGCTTTGGCCACCTGATGCAAAAAGCCGACTCATTGGAAAAGACTTTGATGCTGGGAAGGATTGAAGGAGGAGAAGGAGATGATAGAGGATGAGATGGCTGGATGACATCACAGACTCAGTGGACATGAGTGTGAGCAAACTGCAGGAGAAGGTGACGAACAGGCAAGCCCTGCATGCTGCAGTCCTTGGAGTTGCAAAGAGTTGGATATGGCTAAACAACATCCATCTATCTATCTATCTATCTTATCTATCTATATCTAGATTATTCCATCCAAAAGCAGAATACCCACTCTTTTCAAGTGTACATGGAACATTCTCTAGGATACATGACATGCAAGGCCCCAATACATGCCTTGATAAGTAAGAAAATGGGAATAATATCAATGATCTCTTCTGACCACAACACTGTTGAGACTAGAAGTCACCAGGAAAACTGCAAGAAGCACAAAACCTTGGAGGATTAACAATATGCTACTAAGCAGCCAATGGGTCACAGAAGGAATTTAAAAAGTAACAAAATTAATAAAAATACCTGGAGACAAATGAAAATGAAATGATCCAAAAATCTATGGGAGGAAGCAAAGTTCTAAGAGGGAAGTTGTAGTGATACAAGTCTGCCTGGAGAAACAAGAAAAACCTGTAACAATCTAACCTTATGCCCAAAGGAATAGGAAAAGAATAAAGGAAACCCAAATTGAGAATAAAAGAAATCTTCAATATCAGAGGACATAAGTGAAGAAAAAATTGAAAAACAGGTAAGATCAAGAAAACAAAACAGCTGGTTTTGGGAAGAGGGAAACAAAACTAGTAAACCTTTAAAAGACTCAATCATGAAAGAAAGGGAGAGGGCCCTAATCAATTAAAAAAAAAAGAAATAGAAGCTATAACTGGCACCACATGAATCCAAAGGATCATGAGAGACTTATAGTTACTGAATTACGGTAAGTTACATGTACTAAGTAAGTAACTAAGTTACATGAAAACTTATAGTTACTATAAGTAACTATACATCAATAAAATAGACAAGCTATTAGAAATGGACAAATTCTCTGAAATGTACAATCTCCCAAGACTAAACCAGGAAGAAATAGAAAACACCAACAGACCAATTACCAGTACTGAAATTTAACCAGTAATTTAAAACTCTCAACAAACAGAAATCCAGGTCCAGATGGCTTCGCAGGTAAATTCTACTGGACATTTGGAAAAGAGTTAATAACAACCCTTCTAAAACCATTCCACAAAAACTACAGAGGAAGGAATGCTTCCGAATTTATTCTGAGGCCAGCATCACCCTATGGCCTGCTGCTGCTGCTGCTGCTGCTGCTAAGTCGCTTCAGTCGTGTCCGACTCTGTGCAACCCCGTAGACGGCGGCCCACCAGGCTCCTCCGTCCATGGGATTTTCCAGGCAAGAGTACTGGAGTGCGGTGCCATTGCCTTCTACGACCCTATGGCCAAAACCAGACAAATAAACCACAGAAACAAGAAAGTAGCAGGCCAGTAACATGAATAAACACAGATGTAGAACCCTCAATGAATTAGCAAGGAAATCCAGGAATTCATTAAAAGGACCACACATCATGATCAAGGGAGATGTATCTCAATATCCATCTATCATTGTGATACACCACAGTTTAACAAAGTCAAATTATTATCTCAGTAGGTGCAGAGAAAGCTTTTTTTTTCCCATTTATTTTTATTAGTTGGAGGCTAATTACAATATTGAAGTGGTTTTTGCATACATTGACATGAATCAGCCATGGGTGTACATGTGTTCCCCATCCTAATCCCCCCTTCCCACCTTCCTCCCCATCCCATCCCTCTGGGTCATCCCAGTGTACCGGCCCTGAGCACTTGTCTCATGCATCCAACCTGGACTGGCGATCTGTTTCACACTTGATAATTTACACATTTCAATGCTATTCTCTCAGATCATCCCACCCTTGCCTTCTCCCATAGAGTCCAAAAGTCTGTTCTGTACATCTGTGTCTCTTTTTCTGTCTTGCATATAGGGTTATCGTTACCATCTTTCTAAATTCCATATATATGCATTAGTATACTATATTGGTCTTTATCTTTCTGGCTTACTTCACTCTGTATAATGGGCTCCAGTTTCATCCATCTCATTAGAACTGATTCAAATGTATTCTTTTTAATGGCTGAATAATATTCCATTGTATATGTACCATAGCTTTCTTATCCATTCGTCTGCTGATGGGCATCTAGGTTGCTTCCATGTCCTGGCTATTATAAACAGTGCTGCGATGAACGCTGGGGTACACGTGTCTCTTTCAGATCTGGTTTCCTCGGTGTGTATGCCCAGGAGTGGGATTGCTGGGTCATACGGCAGTTCTATTTCCCGTTTTTTAAGGAATCTCCACACTGTTCTCCATAGTGGCTATACTAGTTTGCATTCCCACCAACAGTGTAAGAGGGTTCCCTTATCTCCACACCGTCTCCAGCATTTATTGCTTGTAGACTTTTGGATAGCAGCCATTCTGACTGGCGTGTAATGGTACCTCATTGAGGTTTCGATTTGCATTTCTCTGATAATGAGTGATGAAAAAGCTCTCTTCTAAATAAAAAGTTTAAAGAAACAAGCATTTTGCCCAATAGTCCCTAAGAGAGCTTCAAATGCAATAATACCAAAACATTTTTATTTTTATAATTCACCTATAATAAGTTTCCCAGGTTATGTATACAGGCTTATTGTTTCATAGTTATTGATGATTTTTGTGTTTATTCCATTAAGACATTTAGAAAGAAAATGGAAATACAATTGGTATGAACTGTAAGTTCTAAAAATCTTAAGGGAGAACACCTTTCCCCATTATAATAATTCTCTGTCAAAGGTATATCATTGTTTATGGGGTGGGGGAGGGAAGGATTGGGAGTTTGGGATTAGCAGATGCAAGTTATTATATACAGAGTGGATAAATAGTAAGTCCTACTGTATAGCACAGGGAACAATATTCAGTGTCCTGTAATAAATCATAATGGAAAAGAATATAAAAAAGAATATATATTTATGTAACTGAGTCACTTTGCTGTTCAGAAGAAATCAGTGCAATTCAATACAAATCAACACATTGTAAGTCAACTATACTTCAATAAGTTTTTAAAACGCAGATCATTGTTGTCACTCTTTTAATGTTAGAAATATTAGGTACTCTCTATCATTGAATGTTTTCAAAGGCTGTGACCTTTTATTTTAAATTGGAGCAAAATGAAAGAATTCAACCTACAGATTAACTGAGGTTACTTGTTTTAAACGGAGCAGGAGGTTCAGGTCACAGAGGGGCGTTAAGTGATGAAAGAAGTAGTGTAGCAGTGTCACAAATATGATATTTATTTATTAGGTATTATTAAAGCCCTGCTGTGTGCCGGGAACCTGTGATAGTAGTCAGGTCATCTGCTCAGTCACCTTATAACTTAGTGACAGAGGGGGATGAGGGCACAGGGAATTCAAAATATAGAAATAATCGGGTTCTGTGTATAAGAACGTTGTGATCTCATTGATAAGAAACCACTAGACCATTCAGGTATGACCTAAATCAAATCCCTTATGATCATACAGTGGAAGTGACAAGTAGGGATTAGATCTGATAGACAGGGTGCCTCAAGAACAATGGATGGAGGTTCATGACACTGTACAGGAGGCAGTGTTCAAGACCATCCCCAAGATAAAGAAATGCAAAAAGGTAAAACAGCTGTCTGAGGAGGCCTTACAAATAGCTGTGAAAAGAAGAGTAGCGAAAGGCAAGAAGAAAAGGAAAGATATACCCACTTGAATGCAGAGTTCCAAATATTTGCAAGGAGAGATAAGAAAGCCTTCCTCAGTGATCAATGCAAAGAAATATAGGAAAACAGTAGAATGGGAAAGAATAGAGATCTCTTCAAGAAAATTAGAGATACCAAGGGAACATGTCATGCAAAGATGGGCACAATAAAGGACAGAAATGGTACAGACCTAACAGAAGCAGAAGATATTAAAAAGGGGTGGCAAGAATACACAAAAGAACTATACAAAAAAGATCTACATGACCCAGATAACCATGATGGTGTGATCACTCACCTAGAACCAGACATCCTGGAATGTGAAGTCAAGTGGACTTTAGGAAGCATGACTAAGAACAAAGCTAGTGGAGGTGATGGAATTCCAGGTGAGCTATTTCAAACCCTAAAAGATGATGCTGTGAAAGTGCTGCACTCAATATGCCAGCAAATTTGGAAAACTCAGCAATGGCCACAGGACTGGAAAAGGTCAGTTTTCATTCCAGTTCCAAAGAAAAGCAATGCCAAAGAACGCTCAAACTACCCTCACATGCTAGCAAAGTGCTCAAAATTCTCCAAGTCAGGATTCTACAGTACGTGAACTGTGAACTTCCAGTTGTTCAAGCTGGATTTAGAAAGGTAGAGGAACCAGAGATCAAATTGCGAACATCCATTGAATCATTGAAAAAACAAGAGAGTTCCAGGAAAACTTCAAGAGATGAGAATACCAGACCACCTGACCTGCCTCCTGAGAAATCTGTATGCAGGTCAAGAAGCAACATTTAGAACTGGACATGGAACAACAGACTGGTTCCAAATCAAGGCTGTATATTGTCACCCTGCTTATTTAACTGACATGCAGAGTACGTCATGAGAAACACTGGATTGGAGGAAGCACAAGCTGGAATCAAGATTGCCAGAAGAAATATCAATAACCTCAGATGTGCAGATGACACCACCTTATGGCAGAAAGTGAAGAAGAACTAAAGAGCCTCTTGATGAACGTGAAAGAGGAGAGTGAAAAAGTTGGCTTAAAGCTCAACATTCAGAAAGCTAAGATCATGGCATCTGGTCCCATCACTTTGTGGCAAATAGATGGGGAAACAATGGAAACAGAGACTTTATTTTGGGGGGCTCCAAAATCACTGCAGATGGTGACTGCAGCCATGAAATTAAAAGACGCTTGCTCCTTGGAAGAAAAGTTATGACCAACCTAGATAGCATATTAAAAAGTAGAGACATTACTTTGCCAACAAAGGTCCGTCTAGTCAAAGCTATGGTTTTTCCAGTAGTCATGTATGGATATAAGAGTTGGACTATAAAGAAAGCTGAGTGTCGAAGAATTGATGCTTTTAAACTGTGTTGTTGGAGAAGACTCTTGAGAGTCCTTGGACTGCAGGGAGATCAAACCAGTCCATCCTAAAGGAAATTAACCCTGAATATTCATTGGAAGGACTGATGCTTAAATTGAAGATCCAATACTTTGGCCACCTGATGCAAAGAACTGACTTATTTGGACTTATTATCCTGATGCTGGGAAAGATTGAGGGCAGGAGGAGAAGGGGATGACAGAGGATGAGATGGTTGGATGGCATCACTGACTCAATGGACATGAATTTGAGTAAGCTCCAGGTGTTGGTGATGGACAGGGAGGCCTGGTGTGCTGCAGTCCATGGGGTCGCAAAGATTTGAACATGACTAGGTGACTGAACTGAACTGAAGTGAGTCTGATTCAGGATAAAGAATCACATATAAAGAATCACATATAAAGCCATGTTAAGCCTCAGAATATGCTTTCTTTTGAGAAAAATGTTCTCTTAATTAAATCCTGAATAGTGGTTAGGGCTTCAGCTTTGTCAAGAGGTGGGAAAAATATTTCCAATCAGAATCAAAATACATGTGCAGGTCAGAAGGCGAGAAAAGTCATCAGTGGAACACAGTGACTCAGAGATAGTTTAACCTTTGTAGCAGATAATTATACATGTAAGTAAAGCACACAATAGGTTGGTAACAAGAATAATCATTAGGTAAAGGAATGGGTTACTACAGGTAGGAAAATAATATTGTTGTGGAACATGGAGAAAAATTAGGAAAATTCAGTGTGCAAGATGTGATTGCATGCCCCTAACCATGAATATGACTACCTGTCTACTCCACAATTAGAAGGGAAAGGAAATCATAATATTTCTGCATTTTTATTAATGGATTATTAAAATTTAAAATGAGACAGTTACTTTGCAAAAGTATTGGCTTACTAATTTTCTAAAAAATTAATGCTAACGTAACAGTGATGGGTTTTCCAACATTATTTTAAAAGTTAGCAGATTTCAGAATAATTCCATAATGAATTTAGAGTCTTGGAATGATTCATTTTACACTCTTTTGATGAGTCATTATAATTGAGTTAAATTTCTTCATTAAGAACATAAATAATTGAATTTTAAGAGGTCTTTTTTTAAAAAATAAAATGTGTCTAGGAATTTTATTTCATTTTTCAGTGTGATTCCATTAACCTTGAGGTTGATCCTTTGGAAGATGAGCAAAATTATAATTGACATCCTCTATCTGTATTCAAACAGTCTGCAACCCCGATCCTCAGATCTTGCTCAATTACCAAAGGGGAATTTGAAACTGAGTGAGAACGAGATTAAATATTGTTGCATTTCATCCTTCAAATGACATTTTTAGCTCCCTGTGGGACAATGTATGAAGGTTATTGATTAATTGAAAACAAACCTAATTGACCATTAAGACTTGGTAGAATTTGTCTTGTTGAGCATTATTTGGACTAATTTTTACTGTTACTTCAGAATATGACTATAAAGTACTTAGAAAGATGAGTGTCACAAAAAAAATCAATGATTGCTAATCATTTCTGATAATTCTGTTATTTCAGTTACTCAAAAAAGCTTTCACTTTGGATCAGAAATAATTCATTCCTTTTCAAAAGCTCTTTTAACCTGTGTTTAGGTAATTGACTCCTAGAAACATGTTTTTTTTCACTCAGCCGAGACAGCTGGCTAAATAATAGATAATAGACAGACAAATAATATCATGTGCAAGGAGATACACTAATTAAGGTTATTCAAAGATAGAAGCATACCATTCCCTTTTCTCAAAGCCAGATCAAGGGATAAATCTGAGGCAGGTATATTTAATGCTATGTGAAATTTTCTGTACCGGAGTAATACATTAATTCAAGAAAATAAATATTTTATTTGGCCCAAATAGCACAATAAGATGTAAAACATGTGACTAGAGAGATAATATGGATGGTTGATGATAGAACAGTTGGTAAAGAATCCGCCTGCAATACAGGAGACCCAAGTTCAGTTCCTGGGTTGGGAAGATCTGCTGAGAAGGGATAGGCTATCCACTCCAGTATTCTTGGGCTTCCCTTGTGGCTCATCTGGGAAAGAATCCTCCTGCAATGCAGGAGACCTGGGTTTGATCCGTGGGTTGGGAAGATCCCCTGGAGAAGGAAAGGCTACTCATTCCAGTATTCTGGTCTAGAGAATTCCATAGACTGTTAAGTCCACAGAGTCGCAAAAAGTCAGACACGACTGAGCCACTTTCACTTTGACTTTCATGGATGGTTAGGAGAATACACACAAAACTGGTGGTCAAGGTTGAAATCTTAGTTCAGCTTCTCTAGTTATGACAGCAGGCAAGACTCTTAATATTTCTGCCTGTACGTTTACTCATCTGAAGATTGGAGAAAACTGTCTACCTCATCAGATTTGTCTGGAGAATTGAGTTTTCACATAACAGAATGCCCCAAAACATGGCTTGGCCTGTAGACTACACAGTATATATGCTTTTATGTTATGTGTGCCATGCTGCTTTGCATTGGTAGTCAAGACCTCTCAAGCACTTGTATGACATCTAAAAATTAGTAAACAACATGTATATATGTTTGGAGAAGGAAATGGCAACCCACTCCGGTATTCTTGCCTAGAGAATCCTGTGGACAGAGGAGCAACCCTATGGGCTGCTGTCCATAGGGTCGCACAGAGTCGGACACTACTGAAGCATCTTAGCATGCATGCATGAGTTGGAGAAGGAAATGGCAACCCACTCCAGTGTTCTTGCCTGGAGAATCCCAGGGATAGCGGAGCCTCGTGGGCTGCCATCTATGGGGTCACACACGGTCGGATATGACTTAAGTGACTTAGCAGCAGCAGCATGTATATATGTATATGAATGTATAACTGAATCACTTTGCTATATATACATTTTTAGATTCTTTTTCATTATCCCTCATTTCAGTATCCCTCTATACTCAAGATATTGAGTATAGTTCCCTATGCTATACAGTAGGTTCTTGTTGATTATCTGTTTATAGATAGTTGTATATATATTTAATCTCAAATTCCTAATTTATCCCCTTTTCCCCCACTTTCCTAACCATAAGTTTGTTTTCTATGTCTGTGCTGATATTTCTGTTTTGTAAAAATTCCATTTGTATCATTTTCTTGATTCCACATATAAGCAATATTATAAGATATTTGTCTTTCTCTGTCTCACTTCACTTAGTATGATAATCTCTGGGTTTATCCATGTTGTTGCAAATGGCTTTATTTCTATTTCATTATTTTTCTGGAGAAAGCAATGGCACTTTGCCCACTCCAGTACTCTTGCCTGGAAAATCCCATGGACGGAGGAGCCTGGTAGGCTGCAGTCCATGGGGTTGTTAAAAGTCGGACATGACTGAGCACATACATACACCTTCAGTAGATGCAGGATTATGCTACTCCCTACCACCTCCAGTTCTTATGTAAACATATTTTATCCTGGATGTTGTCACCTTGTAAATCAACCATACCTTTTTGCGATCCTCCTATATCAGCATGTATGATTCAGATTTAATTTTTCATTTTCTGGTGCATTCACCAGCTGCTATGCACAGGGAATGCCAGATATTTGTTCTCCTAAATCTCAGCACCCAGGTGATGGGCTTGGGAGCAGAGCCAACAGGGTGCTCCCTCCCTGGGCACGGGGTTAGCATGAGTGATGCAGAGACTTGGGGCTATGGTGCAGCTAGAGCCCTGGGGACAGCATCAAGAGCTTCCTGGGGGTGGTGGTGGTTCCAGCCGCAGCAGTTCAGGCCTCTCCATTCTGGATGCCGGGTGCAGAAGTGACCCCAGCCCCAGGGGTGGTGCTGTCCAGCCAGGAGAACCCAGTACTGCTCAAAGAGCCTCAGCTTCAGAGATTTGTTGTGAGAAAGAAATGTCGGGACATGTCAGCTACTTAGAACCTTAGCCGCACAGTTTCCCCAGGACCCACATTTACTAGAAAATTGGTTGCATGACGCCCGGGTAGTTGTCTGGCCATCTTTCCTCTTAAATCCCCAGTTCCTACAGTAGAACCTCGAACATAACAGTTGCTCAGTACATATTTGAGAAATGAAAAAATGGTGCTGTCTTTGTAGTGGTTTGACATCCGTTGGCTTCCATTAAGTTACTGTGTCTCATTCTCCAGGTGTTTATAATTCTGTCCATCTCTTTGCTTATTCTGATAAATTTCTAGTCTGCTTAAATTAACCAAAGCTACTTTCTGTTATCTGCAAGCAAGACTATGTATTTTTGGCCATATTTAAAATCCTGGATAATGGACCTGCCACAGGAGACCTCACATCATGATACAGGGCAACATGAGAGGTCTTTGTTAATTAAACTCCTGACTTGACTGAAATTATTATGCTGTCTGGAGCTCCTAATTAATTTCAGCTATTTGCCCATGTTTTAATAATTTGAGGGGTAATACATGCACATGATACTAACTTAAAAGGCGTAAGCAGATACAGAAATAAATATAAAGATGATGGACATAAAGAGTCACACCTTGCCCTTTGCACTAGTGTTCCTCTTTATGATTAACAAGGTCTCAGTTTTGCTTTTGTTTGTGCATCCTTCACATAATGTACTATTATAGTGTGTGTGTGTGTCTATGTATTTATTTGGCTGCACTGGGTCTTAGTTGTGGCATGCGGGATCTAGTTCCCTGATGAGGAATGGAACCAGGGCCCCCAGCATTGGGTGTGCGGTGTCTTAGCTGCTGGGCCACTGGGAAAGTCCGCAGTGTACTATTAATATACGTGACTGTTTCTCCGTTCTTACTTTCCTAAAATACAGGGATACTATTTACATTATTTATATTTGCCTTTTTAAACTTAACCATATATTTGTGAGTTTCTTCCATCTGCACTTGTGAATGTAATTGTTATCAGGTGTGCAGTGTTCTATTAATTGGCTAAACCAGAATTTATTTAGCCAATCTGCCGTTGAAGAACATTTGGGCCATTTCTAGTAGTTCTCTGTGATGCCCCTGTGAAATCCTTTCTACAGAGATGCGTCAGCAGGAGGCTGAGTATACAGGACAGATTCTGAGAAGTGGAAGCACTGCCTAACAGAATGTGTACCTCGTAGCGTTGCTCAGTCTTAGCTAGTCTCTCTCCAGAGTGGCGTCCCGATTTCCTCCCAGCCCATCTCAGAAGGGACCTGCACACTGTGTCCCATCTCCCCCTGCCCACGCCCCACCTCCGTCCTTGACTCTCGCTGCCCCCTTCTGCACATTTATTACCACTGCTGCTGCCCTAGGACATCAGACGCAGTGTGCAGCTATTTTCTCAGTTGTGCTTCTTAAGAATGAAGAAGGTGAGTGTCTTTTCACGTTATAGGCTGGAGCACTACTGAAAGAAATGCACATACTATAGAATTCACCCTTTTAATGCATACATATACTTCAGGGGGTTTTCTTTTTTCTATTAAAAATGGAGGTTTGATGCTGCAGTGATCACCACAACCTATGTGAGAACACTGCTGTTGCCCCTAAAATTGAACAGGGCCCCTCAGCAGTCACTCCTCCTCCTCCTCCTTACGCCTGGCTCCAGCTTTAGGCAACCACTGCTCTACTCTCTGTATAGATTTGGCTGCTCTGGATACTGCCTGTAAATGCAGTCATTCAATATGTGTTTCTTTGGTGAATGGCTTCTTGTATTTAGCATAATGTTTGCAAGATAATATTCCATTGTATGGATGCATGACACTTTGTTGATCTTTTCACTAGTTGATGGCTGCTGCTGCTGCTAAGTCACTTCAGCTGTGTCCGACTCTGTGTGACCCCATAGATGGCAGCCCACGAGGCCCCTCCATCCATGGGATTTTCCAAGCAAGAGTACTGGAGCGGGTTGCCATTGCCTTCTCCTACTAGTGGATGGACATTTGGATAATTGGGAGTAACACTGCGCTGATATAGACATTCACATACAGATTTATGTGTGAACATAGTTTTTAGTCCTTTTGCCTATAATGTGTTGGAGTGGAATTGCTGAACCTTGTGGTAGCCCCACGTTTCAACTACCTGATGAATGACTGCCAGGCTACTTTCTGCAGCAGCCTTACCATTGGTACTTCCCATCAACACAGTGCAAGCATCCCAGTTCCTGCACCTCTCTGCCTCCACTTGTTTCCTGTCATAATGGTCTGAGCCACCCTAGTGGGTGTGAAGTGGTTTTGATTTGTTTCCCTCATGATTAATGATGTTGAGCATCTTTTCATCTGCTTCTTGGTCATTTTTATGTCTTTGGAGAAAATGTGTATTCAAATTAATTGCCAGTATTTTAGTTAGGTTATTTCCCTGCTAAACGTGTACTGTTTAGCCATGAAGGTTCACATATTCTGAATACAAGTCCCTGAGTAGACGCACGGCTTGGACTTTCTCCCATTCTGATTGTGGTTGGGGCAGGGAGCTGGGGTTGCAGCTTCAGTTTTCTTAGTATTTATTTATTTTAAATATTTGTTTGGCTGTGCTGGATCTTAGTGTGTCATGTAGGATCTAGTTCCCTGACCAGGGATGAAACCTGCGCCCTCACTGGAGCACGGAGTCCTAGCCATTGGACCACCAGGGAAGTCCCGGGAGCTTT
Source organism: Muntiacus reevesi (assembly GCF_963930625.1). Taxonomy (NCBI): domain Eukaryota; kingdom Metazoa; phylum Chordata; class Mammalia; order Artiodactyla; family Cervidae; genus Muntiacus; species Muntiacus reevesi. Next base: position 44,639,415 of record NC_089258.1, on the reverse strand, counting down.
GATTTTAATGGAAAAACCAATTTATTTTTGTTTCTTACGCAAGTGTTGCATTGAGTTGCCTTTCAAACTAACTTGGTTTGTATTCATTTAAAGATAATTGAAAAGCAAAGGAGAAAAGGAAAGATACACCCGTTTGAATGCAGAGTTCCAAATATTTGCAAGGAGAGATAAGAAAACCTTCTTCAGCGATCAATGCAAAGAAATAGAGGAAAACAATAGAATGGGAAAGAATAGAGATCTCTTCAAGAAAATTAGAGATACCAAAGGAACATTTCATGCAAAGATGGGCTCAGTAAAGGACAGAACTGGTATGGACCTAACAGAAGCAGAAGATATTAAGAAGAGGTGACAAGAATACACAGAAGAACTGTACAAAAAAGATCTTCATGACCCAGGTAACCATGATGCAGTGATCACTCACCTAGAACCAGACATCCTGGAATGTGAAGTCAAGTGGGCCTTAGGAGGCATCACTATGAACAAAGCTAGTGGAGGTGATGGAATTCCAGTTGAGCTATTTCAAATCCTAAAAGATGATGCTATTAAAGTGCTGCACTCAAAAAAAATAAAGTGCTGCACTCAATATACCAGCAAATTTGGGAAACTCAGCAGTGGCCACAGGGCTGGAAAAGGTCAGTTTTCATTCCAGTTCCAAAGAGAGACAATGCCAGAGAATGCTCAAATTACCGCACAGTTGCACTCATCTCATGTGCTAGTAAAGTAATGCTCAAAATTCTCCAAGCCAGACTTCAGCAGTAAGTGAACTGTGAAATTCCAGATGTTCAAGCTGGTTTTAGAAAAGGCAGAGGAACCAGAGATCAAATTGCCAACATCCGCTGGATCATTGAAAGGCAAGAGAGTTCCAGAAAAACATATATTTCTGCTTTATTGACAATGCCAAAGCCTTTGGCTGTGTGGATCACAATAAACTGTGGAAAATTCTGAAAGAGATGGGAATACCAGACCACCTCACCTGCCTCTTGATAAACCTGTATGCAGGTCAGGAAGCAACAGTTAGAACTGGACATGGAACAACAGACTGGTTCCCAATAGGAAAAGGAGTGCATCACGGCTGTATATTGTCACCCTGCTTATTTAAGTTATATGCAGAGTACATCATGAGAAACGCTGGGCTGGAAGAGCACAAGCTGGAATCAAGATTGCCGGGAGAAATATCAATAACCTCAAATATGCAGATGACACCACCCTTATGGCAGAAAGTGAAGAAGAACTGAAGAGCCTCTTGATGAAAGTGAAAGAGGAGAGTGAAAAAGTTGGCTTAAATCTCAACATTCAGAAAAAACTAAGATCATGCCATCCGGTCCCATCACTTCATGGCAGATAAATGGGGAAACAGTGGAAACAGTGGCTGACTTTATTTTTCTGGGCTCCAAAATCACTGCAGATGGTGATTGCAGCTATGAAATTAAAAGATGCTTACTCCTTGGAAGGAAAGTTATGACCAACCTAGACAGCATATTGAAAAGCAGAGATATTACTTTGTCAACAAAGGTCTGTCTAGTTAAGGCTATGATTTTTCCAGTAGTCATGTATGGATGTGAGAGTTGGATTGTAAAGAAAGCTGAGTGCCAAAGAATTGATGCTTTTGAACTGTGGTGTTGGAGAAGACTCTTGAGAGTCCCTTGGACTGCAAGGAGATCCAACCAGTCCATCCTAAAGGAGATCAGTCCTGGGTGTTCATTGAAAGGACTGATGTTGAAGCTGAAACTCCAATAATTTGGCCACCTGATGTGAAGAGCTGACTCATTTGAAAAGACCCTGATGCTGGGAAAGATTGAAGGTGGGAGGGGAAGGGGACAACAGAGGATGAGATGGTAGGATGGCATCACTGATTCAATGGACATGAGTCTGAGTAAGCTCCGGGAGTTGGTGATGGACAGGGAGGCCTGGTGTGCTGCGATTCATGGGGTTGCAAAGAGTCGGACACGACTGAGCGACTGAACTGAACTGAAAAGATAATCACCTTTTTTTTTCAGTTTATCTACTGACTGGAGACAGTTAAGAGGTTGTTTATTTTTATCCATAAAAACAGAGTGTAGCCATAACTTTGAAATGAATGGTTGTTGTTGAAACATTACTTACACATAGACTTTTCTCATTAGTTGAATGGGAGACTTTCTTGTGATTCAAATTATTTTGTGAGGCAAATTGTTTTTCCTGACAATAAGCTCATCATCACATGAGAAGAAAAATTAGTTGTTAAAGCAAGCTGTTCTTTTGTTAGACTAAAAAGAAATGGGTCAGTGCAAAGAAAATTCTCAACAGCAAAGTGATGGTTCCAGTCAGGCTGGATGAGTAAACTCCGACATCCACACAGTATAGTGCAGTGCTCGCTGGGGTGTCCTTAGACGGAATTACTAGAGCCTGTGCCTCTGAGAAAGGAGAGCAGATAACCACAAAGTTTGGCTCATAGCAAGAGAAAACTTTACTATCGTTAGTGCCAGCCTATTTTCATTATCTCAAAATAATGTGACCCCATTGCAAGCTCCATCTCAGCCATGGCTGAGATTGTAATTTAAAGCTCTTCTGTGTAAAAGTTCTTAATTTGGAAAGGTGGGTTTAGAGTATTTTATGATTAATTATCCCTTTTGGTAAAGTTTTTTGTTTTTCAAGTGTGATTATTACAGGTTGGCATATATTTCCTTAGGAATCCCTCAAGATATTGATAAAGGATTTACAAAATGAGTACATCAGTGACAACCATCACCAAATACTACACTCCTGTTCCTCTGAAAGGCTGCTTGGTGTCAGATTGTACACAGGGGACTCCTCTGTGTACAATTAATATGTTAGGAGTGTTCTATAAGTTAAGTAGAAAGTAGCTGTTACTGTTCAGGAGAAACCTGGCTTTGGTATCAGGGTGATGGTGGCCTCATAGAATGAGCTTGGAAGTGTTCCTTCTTATTCAATATTTTGAAAGAGTTTTAGAAGGATAGGCATTAGCTCTTCTCTAAATGTTTGATAGAATTCTCCTGTGAAGCCATCAGGTCCTGGGCTTTTGTTTTTTGAGAGATTTTTGATCACAGCTTCAAATTCAGTGCATGTAATTTGGTTGTTCATAATTTCTATTTCTTCCTGGCTCAGTCTTGGAAGATTGAACTGTTCTAAGAATCTGTCCATTTCTTCCAGGTTATCTATCTTATTGCCATATAGTTGTTCTTAATAGTCTCTTGTAATCCTTTTGTATTTCTGCATTGTCTGTTGTAACCTCTACTTTTTCATTTCTAGTTTTGTTGATTTGAGTCTTCTCTCTTTTTTTCTTGATGAGTCTGGCTAAAGGTTTGTCAGTTTTGTTTATATTCTCAAAGAATGAGGTTTTAGTTTTATTAATCTTTACTATTGTTCCTTTCATTTCTTTTTCTTTTATTTCTGCTCTGACCTTTATGATCTCTTTCCTTCTGCTAATTTTGGGGGTTTTCTATTCTTTTCCAAGTTGTTGTAGGTATGAAATTAGGTTGTCTATTCGATATTTTTCTTGTTTCTTGGGGAAGGATTGTATTGCTATAAACTTCCCTCTTAGAAATGCTTTCGTTGCATCCCATAGGTTTTGAATTGTCGTGTTTTCATTGTCATTTGTTTCTAGAAATTTTTTGATTTACCTTTTGATTTTTTCAGTAACCTGTTGGTTATTTAGAAACATATTGTTTAATCTCCATGTGTTTGTATTTTTTTTTTTTTTTTTGTAATTGATATCTAATCTCATAGCATTGTGGTCAGAAAAGAAGCATGATATGGTTTCAATTTTCTTAAATTTATTGAGGTTTGATTTGTAACCCACAATGTGGTCTATCTTGGAGAATGTTCCATGTGCACTTGAGAAGAAGGTGTGTTCTTCTGCATTTGGATGGAATGTCCTGAAGATATCAATGAGATCCATCTCATCTAATGTACCATGTAAGACTTGTGTTTCCTTATTAATTTTCTGTTTTGATGATCTGTCCATTGGTGTGAATAGGGTGTTAAAGTCTCCTACTATTATTGTGTTACTGTCAATTTTTCCTTTTATGTCTGTTAGTATTGTCTTATGTACCGAGGTCCTCCTATGTTGGATGCATAGATATTTACAATTGTTTTGTCTTCCTCTTGGATTGATCCCATGATCATTATGTAGTGTCCTTCCTTATCTCTTGTAATCTTTATTTTAAGGTCTGTTTTGTCTGATATGAGGGTTGCTACTCCAGCTTTCTTTGGCTTCCCATTTGCATGGAATATATTTATCCATCCTCTCACTTTCATGTGTCTTTCTATATGTGTCTTTAGGTCTGAAGTGGATTTCTTTTACACAGCATATAAATGGGTCTTGTTTTTGTAACTATTCAGCCACTCTGTGTCTTTTGGGTGGAGCATTTACTCCATTTACATTTAAGGTAACTATTGATACATATGTTCCTGTTGCCATTTTCTTAATTGTTTGGGGTTTGACTTTGTAGATCTTTTCCTTCTCTTGTATTTCTTGACTATGTAAGTCTCTTTAACATTTGTTGTAAAGCTGGTTTCGTGGTACTGAATTCTTTTAACTTTTGCTTGTCTGAAAAGCATTTGATTTCTCCATCAGTTTTGAATGAGATTCTTGCCGGGTACAGAAATCTTGGTTGTAGATTTTTCCCTTTCAGTACTTTAAATATATCCTGCCATTCCCTTCTGACCTGCAAAGTTTCTGCTGAAAGGTTAGCTGTTAAATGTATGGGGTTTCCCTTGTATGTTACGTGTTGCTTTTCCCTTGTTGTTTTTAATGTTCTTTCTTTGTGTTTAATTTTGTTAGTTTGATTAGCATGTGTCTTGATGTATTTCTCCTGGGGTTTATCCTGTGTGGGACTCTCTGCACCTCACGGGCTTGATTGACTATTTCCTTTTCCATGTTGGGGAAATTTTCAACCATAATCTCTTCCTCATACCCCTTCTTTTTCTCTTCTTCTTCTGGGATCCCTGTAATTCAAATGTTGGTGCATTTGATATTGTCCCAGAGGTCTCTGAGACGATCCTCAGTTCTTTTCATTCTTTTTACTTGTTCTGCTCTTCAGAAGTTATTTTCACCATTTTATCTTCCAGCTCACTGATTTGTTCTGCTTCAGATAATCTGCTATTAATTCCTTAAGAGTATTTTTAATTTCAGTAATTGTGCTGTTTGTCTCTGTATGTTTATTCTTTAATTCTTCTAGGTCTTTGTTAATTGATTTTTGCTGTTTCTGCATTCTGTTTTCAAGGTTTTTGATCACCTTTACTATCATTATTCTGAATTCTTTTTCAGGTCGTTTGCTTATTTCCTCTTCATTTGTTTGGACTTCTGTGTTTCTAGTTTGTTCCTTCATTTGTGTAGTATTTCCCTTCCTTTTAATTATTTTTTCCCTAAACTTATTGTGTTTGAGGTCTCCTTTTCCCAGCCTTCACAATTGAATTCTTTCTTCCTTTTGGTTTCTGCCCTCCTAAGGCTGATCCAGTGGTTTGTGTAAGCTTTGTATAGGGTGAGATTTGCCCTGAGTTTTTTTAATTTGTTTGTTTTTCCTCTGAAGGGCAAGGCTGAGTGAGGTGGTAATCCTGTCTGCTGATGATTGGGATTGTGTTTTTGTTTTGCTTGTTGTTTAGATGAGGAATCCTGCACAGGGTGCTGCTGGTGGTTGGGTGATGCCAGGCCTTGTATTCAAGTGGTTTCCTCTGTGTGAGTTCTCATATTTGATGCTCCCCGAGGGTGAGTTCTCTGGTCGTCGAGGGTCTCGGAGTCAGTGCTTCAGGGCTTCAGCTCTGCGGTGTTCACAGATCATTCTTCCTATGATCGCGCTATGCATGTGACTAACCTGTCGGTTCTTTCCATAGATCAAATGTATTTGCTCTATGGATCAAATACACTTTTCCCTTCAGTCATCTCATGGACAAACTGAACAAGATTACAGTTCTGGAGTCTAGAAGTTCAAGGTCAGGGTGCCAGTGTGGCTGAGGTCTCGCTGAGGGATGTCTTCCCCTCAGGTCCTCACAAGACCTCTCTGATGAATGCTGGGAGAAAAGGCGCTTTAAAAAAAAAATGCTTTTTTAAACTGAGACACATGAATAAAAGCTCTCCAGGAGCAAACACGTTTTAAAGAATGACAGCAAAAGAATATCGAAACTGAATTTTGGAGATGTGAACATCTGGACATAAGTCTTACATATCTGATGTAACACAATCTGTGTGTCAGTTCAGTTCAGTCGCTCAGTCGTGTCTGACTCTTTGCAACCCCATGACCGCAGCACGCCAGGCCTCCCTGGTCATCACCAACTCCCGAGTCCACCCAAACCCATGTCCATCGAGTCGGTGATGCCATCCAACCATCTCATCCTCTGTCGTGCCCTTCCCCTCCTGCCCTCAATCTTTCCCAGCATCAGGGTCTTTTCCAGTGAGTCAGGTCTTCGCATCAGGTGGCCAAATTATTGGAGTTTCAGCTTCAACATCAGTCCTTTCAATGAACACCCAGGACTGATCTCCTTTAGGATGGACTGGTTGGATCTCTTTGCGCTCCAAGGGACCCTCAGGAGTATTCTCCAACACCACAGTTCAAAAGCATCATTTCTTCTGCGCTCAGCTTTCTTCACAGTCCAACTCTCACATCCATACATGACTAATGGAAAAATCATAGCCTTGACTAGACGGACCTTTGTTGACAAAGTAATGTCTCTGCTTTTCAATATGCTGTCTAGGTTGGTCATAACTTTCCTTTCAAGGAGTAAGCGTCTTTTAATTTCATGGCTGCAATCACCATCTGTAGTGAAATCTGTATGTAATCTGCAGCATATTAATTTGTTTTTCTCTACTGGTTTTGTAACCTCTAAAGTGAGGAGATAGAACCATCCTGCCTCGGTCACTGAGATGACCTAGTTAGAGGCAGCAGGTGCAAAGCCCTGGGGACATCAGCCAGCTCTTGGCCTGTGTTGTTGCCCCCTCAGCCAGAAGACTAGCAGGGGGTCTGATGAAGGACACCCTTGGGTACCTACTGTCAACTTCAGCTCCCCCTGGGAGGCTTCAGTGAGGGTCACAGTCTCTTTGCTGCTAGTTGCATTGAACCAGTCAACAGGGTAGCAGGTTGTCTTTTCCCTAAATATTCGTAATATCCCTTCCTCACCAAATGGATGAAAAACACATCTGAAGGAACTGTGGGACATAAACAGATGAGTGTTAGCACACACAGAACAGTTACACTTAGACATTTTAATACACAGAAGGCATAGCATTGCTCATTAAGACGGCACGACAGTGACAATGGTGATGACAAAGACCTGTCTTCATGTCTCCTCACAGCAGGTTCGTAAGAGTCAGGTGAGCCGGGCCGGGAGCAGGCAGCTTACTGTGATGTGCAGACAGTCATCTGTCACTGGGCTGGATGCCAGCGTACCTGTGTTACCAGATCCACCAGGGCCAGCGTGTGCAGTGAACTGGGACTGCGGACACTAGGTAAGGTCTCATCAGTCAGGCTGACCCGGAAACCACTGACTATGCGAGTCCACTTGCTGTGCGAAGACTTAGGAGGCTCAGAGGAACTGACATCTGCCAGGGCTCTTCTGCCCTCAGAAAGCCTGCATTTCACAGCACCACTCTGACTGCACAGACCCGGCTTATGGAAACAAAGATGCTCTATTTCCCAAGATCTTTATTTTGTAAGTAAAGACAATCTCTCATCTAGCTCTTCTTGATAAGAAGAGCTTGATCTTGATCTAATCCCCTTGATAAGAAATAGTCCAGAATTGATAAGAAAGCTAGACTAAATGATGTCCAAAAACAAAAGGCAAATTGTCTTCTTAAAATATTACAATTCATCTGGGCCATGAATTCTTACAAAGATTATTGAGCTATTCTCTTCACTGGATACCAAAAAAAACAAACTTTTTCACATTTCTGCTAATATGTTTAAAATTCTATTACAATATTGCTATAACATTTTACAGGGGAATTGATGTAAATCTACATCAGTGAATCCACTAAATTTCTCTCTGCTCTGTCTCATGATATGTGTAAAATGTTTAGTTGGACGAGATCCACCGTGAGTGGGGCTGGTCAGGAGGCACTTTTGGACTTCCCAGGTGTAAAGAAAGGTGCTCGTCTCCCTGAGTGTGTTTCTGCAAACGCACTTATGGCCACACTATGAGGAGGATGGAGCATGGGGTCCCTGGTTCTCTTTTCTTTTCAGCTCCACTGGATGTTTGCCTGACTCCCCAGACAGGCTGACCCAGTAAGACATCTCCTGACAAGAAAACAATGTCAGCACTTGCGAGGGCTTTGATGGACCCAGCTTCCTAATAATAATAATTTTAAAACTCAAGTTTGAAGCGGAGACTTGACACAGGCCTCTGACACAGCTGCTGATCGCTCAGGACACTGAGCAGGCCCGTCGTCAGCAGCATCACCGAGGCCCACTTTTCATCAGCAAGCCCGAGACGCCTCGTCTTCCTTTTCTAAAATAAATAGCCTTTTAAACAGTATCCAGATCTCTTTCCCTAGTCAGAAGGGACACACCCAGTGGAAGCTGTGAATGCCGAGGTCCTCTCGTTGGCAGGTCAGGTGGGCCAGCCGGGCCAGGCAGCAGGAGAAGCAGCAGGTCGGTGGGGCAGCTCGACCGTGCTCAGCTGCGCCCACTGGGGACATGGGGGTCCTTTTGGGCCCTTGTCCTCTGACCTGTTGCTGGTGGTTTGCAGTGTAATGTAACCACCACAGTGGAGGTGCTGGACTGTGTGCCTGTACAAAGAGGCCTGTTTCTTCAGTGCTTCCCTTCAGAGAGGATAGGGTGCACTGAGGTAGAGTCTGCAGCGCTATAGCTGACTCATACTGATGTTTGATAGAAACCAATGCAATATTGTAAAGCAATTATCCTTCAATTAAAAATAAATTTAAAAAGCTTGCAGACTTGTCACTGCCCTTGAAAGAATCAGCAAACAGAACACACCACTGTTTCCTTCAATCGAAGAAAATGCTGCCTGGATAGAGCACTGATTTCTGTGTCGCATTTGTAAATAACATTTACCCAGAATAGTCCAGAAAAAAAATTTTAAGGTAGGTCTCATACTTCATGGTGTACAATGCATGAGTTCCTTTAATCATGTTGGAACTTTTTGCCTCATCTAAGAATTAAATGCAAAACCCAGCAACTGTGACTGAACTTATAGCATTTCACATACTCTCTCCACATTTGATCCTGGAACAGAGTTTATATCTAAGAAACCAGTGTGAAAACCTGAATACAGAAAACACCAGAAAATGCACCTTATCTAAGTGTTTTCTGTTCTAAGTTTGACTTACATTATAATTTGGGGACACACTATATTGTTTAAATATTCTCTAAATTTATAACATACAACAAGCCAGGTGATTTGGAGTACCAAACATCTTCATTAGGAAATAAACCTGCACCTTTACTGTTTGCTGCCACATGGATTAAGCAAGGTATCACACACAACAGAAAGCGAGAATCAATGTATCTGAGACAGAGGATGTCTGATGATGGAGATACTTAGGGAAGGATGTAGCCCACATCTGAACTGCTGGGATGCACAGCTGATGCTGTCATGATGCGTTGTTTATTGTAGCATCCTCGTGTGGAGGAGGCACACAACCCTCTTTATAAGGCTCTCTGTTATACCACATTCTGGCTTAACATCTGATGTCCACTTCTGCCTACGACGGGCCCAAGGTACCTTTTCATAAAACAGTGTGGGACAACGGCAGAGGTTTTCTTTTTATGTAAAGTATTGATATGCTGTTAACAAACCACAGTTACAAGGGGAACAGGAACCTGTATGGGGTTGGTGTTTTAAATAACTGAAACATTAATTTGCTCATGGACTAAATGAATCAGAAATTTGTTTGGCTGCACAGAGTACAGTAGAGAATTGATCATCTTATTTGATTTAAATCTGTAACTGTTCTGGTATACAAGCCTGGAGTTTAGTAACTGTTTCATTAACTTCTCTCACTCCTTTATCTACAAGTATAAAGACAAATTATCACTTTAAAAAACATTTATTTTCAAATAAGTTTGAAAAAATGTCAAACTGAAGTAATGCTCATTTCTCCAGATTTTAAAAAATTAATTTATTTTAATTGAAGGCTAATTACTTTACAGTATTATGGTTGTTTTTGCCATACATTGACAGGAATCAGCCACAAGTGTACATGTGTCCCCCCTGTCCTGAACCCCCCTCCCACCTCCTTCCCCTTCCCATCCCTCTGGGTTGTCCCAGTGCACTGGCTTTGAGTGCTCTGCTTCATGCATGAAACTTATACTTGTCATTATTTCACATATGGTAATATATATGTTTCAGTGCTCTTTTCTCAAATCATACCACCTTCACCCTCTCTCACAGAATCCAAAAGTCTGTTCTTTATGTCTGTGTCTCTTTTGCTGTCGCACATATAGGGTTGTTGTTACCATCTTTCTAAACTCCATATATATACGTTAATATACTGTATTGGTGTTTTTCTTTCTGACTTCACTCTGTATAATAGGCTCCAGTTTCATTCACCTCATTAGAACTGACTCAAATGCTTTCTTTTTTATAGCTGAGTAATATTCCATTCTGTATATGTACCACAGCTTTCTTATCCATTCATCTTCTAGTGAACATCTAGGTTGCTTCCACGTCCTAGCTATTGTAAACAGTGCTGCAATGAACATTGGGGTACAAAGTTCAGTTCAGTTCAGTCACTCAGTCATGTCTGACTCTTTGCAACCCCATGGACTGTAAAATGCCAGGCCTCCCTATCCATCACCACCTCCTGGAGTTTACTCAAACTCATGTCCACTTTGTCAGTGATGCCATCCAACCATCTCATCCTCTATCATCCCCTTCTCCTGACTTCAATCTTTCCCAGCACCAGCGTCTTTTCAAATTAGTCAGTTCTTCACATCAGGTGGGCAAAGTATTGGAGTTTCAGCTTCAGCATCAGTCCTTCCAATGAATACTCAGGACTTATTTTCATTAGAATTTACTGGTTTAATCTCACTGCTGTCCAAAAAAACTCTCAAGAGTCTTCTCCCCAACACTACTATTCTAAAACATCAATTCTTTGGCACTCAGCTTTCTTTATAGTCCATCTCTCACGTCCATACATGACTAATGGAAAAGCCATAGCCTTGACTAGATGGACCTTTGTTGGCAAAGTAATGTCTCTGGTTTTTAATGTACTGTCTAGGTTGGTCATAACTTTCCTTTCAAGGAGTAAGCGTCTTTTAATTTCATGGCTGCAGTCACCATCTGCAGTGATTTTGGAGTCCCCCAAAATAAAGTCTGTCACTGTTTCCCCATCTATTTGCCATGAAGTGATGGGACCAGGTGCCATGGTCTTAGTTTTCTGAATGTTGAGCTTTAAACCAACTTTTTCACTCTCCTCTTTCACTTTCCTCAAGAGGCTCTTTAGTTCTTCTTTGCTTTCTGCCATAAGGGTGGTGTCATCTCCATATCTGAGGTTATTAATATTTTTCTTGGCAATCTTGATTCCAGTTTGTGCTTCATCCAGCCCAGCGTTTCTCATGGAAGAAATGGAGTAGCCATCATAGTCAACAGAAGAGTCCAAAATGCAGTACTTGGATACACTCGAAAATGACAGCATGATCTCTGTTTGTTTCCAAGGCAAACCATTCAATATCATGGTAATCCAAGTCTATGCCCGACCAGCAATGCTGAAGAAGCTGAAGTTGAATGGTTCTATGAAGACCTACAAGACCTTCTAGAACTAACACCCCAACAAGATGCCCTTTTCATTATAGGGGACTATAATGCAAAAGTAGGAAGTCAAGAAACACCTGGAGTAACAGGCAAATTTGGCCTTGGAGTACAGAATGAAGCAGGCCAAAGGCTAATAGAGTTTTGCCAAGAGACTACACTGGTCATAACAAACACCCTCTTCCAACAACACAAGAGAAGACTCTACACGTGGACATTACCAGATGGTCAATACTGATATCAGATTATTTTCTTTGCAGCCAAAGATGGAGAAGCTCTGTACAGTCAGTAAAAACAAGACCAGGAGCTGACCGTGGCTCATATAATGAACTCCTTATTGCCAAATTCAGACTTAAATTGAAGAAAGTAGGAAAAACCACTAGACCATTCAGGTATGATTTAAATCAAATCCCTTACGATTATACAGTGGAAGTGACAAATAGATTCAAGGGATTAAATCTGATAGAGTGCCTGAAGAATTATGGACAGAGGTTCATGACATTGTACAGAAGACAGGGATCAAGACCATCCCCAAGAAAAAGAAATGCAAAAAAGCAAAATGGCTGTTTGAGGAGGCCTTACAAATAGCTGTGAAAAGAAGAGAAGCAAAAAGCAAAGGAGAAAAGGAAAGATATTCCCATTTGAATGCAGAGTTCCAAAGAATAGCCAGGAGAGATAAGAAAGCCTTCCTCAGTGATCAATGCCAAGAAATAGAGGAAAACAATAGACTGGGAATGACTAGAGATCTCTTCAAGAAAATCAGAGATACCAAGGGAACATTTCATGCAAAGATGGGCTCAATAAATAAAGGGGTACACATGTCTCTTTCAATTGTGGTTTCCTCATTGTGTATGCCCAGCAGTGGGATTGCTGGGTGGTATGGCAGTTCTATTTCTGTTTCCTGTTTTTTAAGCAGTCTCCACACTTTTCTCCATAGTGCCTGTACTAGTTTGCTTTCCCAACAACAGTGTAAGAGGGTTCCCTTTTCTCCAAACCCTCTCTAGCATTTATTGTTTGTAGATTTTTTGATGGCAGCCATTCTGACCAGTGTGAGATGGTACCTCATTGTGGTTTAATTTGCATTTCTCTGATAATGAGTGATGTTGAGCATCTTTTCATGTGTTTATTAGTCATCTGTCTGTCTTTGGAGAAATGTCTGTTTATTTCTTTGACCCATTTTTTAATTGGGTTATTTTTCTGGTATTGAGCTACATGAGCTGCTTGGATATTTTGGAGATTAATTCTTTGTCAGTTGTTTCATTTACTGTTATTTTCTCCCATTCCAAGGGCTGCCTTTTCACCTTGTTTATATTTTCCTTCATTGTGCAAAAGTTTTTAAATTTAATCAGGTCCCATTTGTTTATTTTTGCTTTTACAGAGAGTCTTCTGCCTATTTTTCCTCTAGGAGTATTATAATTTGTGGTCTTACATTTAGATCTTTAATCCATTTTGAGTTTACTTTTGTGTATGGTTTTAGAAAATGTTCTAGTTTCATTGTTTTATAGATGGTTGACCAGTTTTTCCAGCACCACTTGTTAAAGAGATTGTCTTACCTCCATTGTATATTTTTGTCTCCTTTGTGAAAGATAAGGTGTCCACAGGTGCATGGATTTATCTCTGGGCTTTCTATTTTGTTCCATTTATCTAGGTTTCTGTCTTTGTGCCAGTACCATGCTGTGTTGATGACCATAGTTTTGTAGTACAGTCTGAAGTCAGACAGGTTGATTCCTTCAGTTCCATTCTTCTTTCTCAAAATTGCTTTGGCTATCGAGGTTTTTTGTATTTCCATACAAATTATGAAATTATTTGTTCTAGTTCTGTGAAAAATACTGTTGGTAGCTTGATAGGGATTGCATTGAATCTATAGATTGCTTTGGGTAGTATACTCATTTTCACTAAATTGATTCATCTGATCCATGAACATAGTATATTTCTCCATCTATTTGTGTCATCTTTGATTTCTTTCATCAGTGTTTCACAGTTTTCTATATATAGGTTTTTTGTTTCGTTAGGTATATTTATTCCTAACTATTTAATTCTTTTCATTTCAATGGTGAATGGGATTGTTTCCTTGATTTTTCTTTCTGTTTTCTCATTGTTAGTGTATAGGAATGCAAGGGACTTCTGTGGATTAATTTTATTTCCTGCAACTTTACTATATTCACTGATTAGCTCTAGTAATTTCTGGTCACGTCTTTAGGTTTTCTATGTAGAGGATCATGTCATCAGCAAACAGTGGGTGTTTCAATTCTTCTTTTCCAGTCTGGATTCATTCTATTTCTTTTTCTTCTCAGGTTGCTGGGCTAGAATTTCCAAAACTATGTTCAATAGTAGTGGTGAGAGTGTGAGAGTGGGCACCCTTGTCTTGTTTCTGATTTTAGAGGAAATGCTTTCAGTGTTTTTCCATGAGGATAATCTTTGCTGTGAATTTATCATAGATGGCTTTTATTGTGTTGAGGTGTGTTCCTTCTATGCCTGCTTTCTGGAGAGTTTTTATCATTAATGGGTGTTGAATTTTGTCAAAAGCTTTCTTTGCATCTGTTGATATGGATTTTATCTTTAAATTTGTTAATATGGTGATTCACATTGATTGATTTGCAAACATTGAAGAATCCTTGCATCCCTGGGATAAAACCCACTTGGTCATGATGTATGACCTTTTTAATATGTTGTTGGATTCTGTTTCCTAGAATTTTGGCTCAGATCCACCCACAAGGAAGAATCCTGGATGGCAGGTGTACACCAAGGTGTAGCCAAAGGTGGGGAGGTCTACGGCTCTCACATCTGCATGGGCTGGTGTTTCAGGCTGGCGGCAGGCGTGAGCTGAAATGGGATTTAGTCCATTAGTACGTCCATTGGAGCCTAAGCATGTGTGTCAAAGGAAATACAGAGAAAGAGATGGAAATGGCTATAGAGTTTGTTTACCATTTAAAATTGAGAATATAGGAGCTTTACAGATCACTGACATTCTGGTCTCTGCAGCTTACAGCACAGCAGAACCTGGTGTTGCCAGGTCTGTCTCTTCCTCTCCCCCTACCCTTCCCTCACTCTTCCTCCTCCTCTGTCTCTATCTATCTGTCTGTCTTCTATTTATCATCTGTCTATCTGTCATCTGCCTATCTAGTCTCCTTCTTTGCATACATGTGTGTATGTAATTATGTTATATAAATTTAGAAATCATAGATTTAAAATAAACACTTCTGACATACTGTTAAGATAAATGGGGCCTCCCTAGTGGCTCAGATGGTAAACAGTCTGCTTGCATTGCAGGAGACCCAGGTTCGATCTCTGGGTCAGGACGATCCCCTGGAGAAGGGAATGGCTACTCACTCCAGTATTCTTGTCTAGAGAACTCCTTGGACAGAGGAGCCTGGTGGGCTACAGTCCACGGGATTGCAAAGAATTGGACACGACTGAGCAGCTAACACTAAGATAAATAATATGTTAAATTTCCTTAAAAGAGCAGTCCTTTAAACTAAACACAGATTAATGTGTACTTTAAAATATGCTTTGATTTTTGTCCAGTGGCAACTAGAAAATTTACTGCTCAGTTAAATGAATAATTAATTTTGGTCAAAATCCACTGTGTGTTTAGAAAGTTAATTGAAATATAGATTCTTATTTCCTTTAAAAATATCATTTAGGAGTAAATAAGGTTGTGATTGTTTTTGTTGTTTAGTTGCTAAGTTGTGTCTGACTCTTGTGACCCCATGGACTGTAGCCTGCCAGGCTCCTCTGTCCATGGACTGTCCAGGCAAGCATACTGGAGTGGGTTGCCGTTTCCTCCCACAGGGGCTCTTCCCCACCCCCCGGGCTCAAACCTGCGTCTCCCGCATTGACTCTTTACTGCTGAGCCCCCGGGGAGCCCCAGGGTTATAAGGTGCTGTGTGTGTGCTGTGTTACACTGCTTGGGTTGTGTCTGACTCTCTGGGACCCTGTGGGCTGTAGCCACCAGACTCTTCTGTTCATGAGATTCCCCAGGCAAGAATACTGCAGCGGGTTGCCATGCCCTCCTTCCAGGGATTTTCCTGACCCAGGGATCAAGCCAAGTCACTTACTTATGTCTCCTGCATTGGCAGAGGGGTTCTTTACCACTAGCACACCCTGGGAAGCCCCATGCTTGATTTCAAATAACTTATCATTCTTTATAGAGTGCACATTTATGTCTCAAATAAAGGACGTGGCCAAGTATTATAAAACAAGCTTATATTATTAACATCACTAATACAATCATTTTAAGTATTGTAATATTTTTCACTTTGACAGACTTTCAAGGTGGTGGTGGTTTAGTTGCTAGATCAACTCTTGCAACCCCATAGACTGTTGCCTGCCAGCCTCCTCTGTCCATGGGATTTCCCAGGCAAGAATACTGGAGGAGTTTCCATTTCCTTCTCCAGATTTTCAAGGTAATGAAGACCTAATGCTAGCAAGCTCCACACACCAACACACATACCTATGTGTATATACATACATATACATGCATGTATGTGTGATATCTCTGTATAATATTTGCATAGAGAATTCATGTAGAGATTTAGAATAGAGATGATAGCTTTGAAATAAATACTGATACTTAAATACACAAAATTCACAACTTACATACTCAAGATATTTGCATATAGCTAATCTGGTAAGAGTTAGGTACTGCGTTGCCCTAGATTGGTAGAGGACGAAAGGTTTATTACTAATCATTACATTTTTCCTAATTCTAATGATTAAATCACAAAACAAAACTTGGTCCTAAGTATTTGAATTATAAATTCATATGGACTCCAAAAAGAACAGTTTAAACACTTGTATTAATACTCTGACAAGTCACATGATCTTTAGTGATCCGAGGTGAACATCCTAGGGGAGAAGTAGCACATGCAGGTTTTCTCTCGGTGAGTGTTAACCAGCATGTTATTCACTAGTCTTTGGTTCGGGATAATTTCTCAGGCTTTGGGGCCTGGTTATCACCGGAGGTGCCTGGGAACTACAGACTGGGGTCCCCCTCCTCCTCTGCACCCCACCCGCCCCTGGTCCCCAGAGCCTCAGATATTGCAGGTATGTGCAGGATGGGACTCAAGATTCGAACTTCAGCCAAATTCCAGGTGCTGCTGCTGCTGCTGGTTCTAGGGAATCAGACTCTGAGAAGTGAGTTTAGGGAATGGAAAGAGACAAACAAAAATAAGCCCCTCATTGTTTCTCAGGAAGGTGAATTCTTCCAGCTGATTGAGAGCGGACAGGCCCTGCCCTTGCACAGAGTCACACTTAACGGATGCACTCTGTCTGGGTGCCGCTCCACGTCAGGTTCGCCAGGCAAGTTCAAGTTGTAGAGCCTTGAACGTGGTAACCTTTTCGGCACCAGAAAAACACCATGCTTCCAACCTGGAGGGGAAAGCCAGGACCAAGCTCAGAGGTGCCATGGACATACTCGCGCTGGAAAGCACGCTCTAGGGTCAGGTGTGAACCAATGTGTACATGTAAAATGTGGGTTAAAGTGTCAGACACAGTTGTTCTTGTTTAGTTGCTCAATTGTATCCACCTGTTCTGTGACCCCATGGACTGTAGCCCGCCAGGCTCCTCTGTCCAAGGTATTTCTCAGACAAGAATACTGGATTAAGCTGCCATTTCCTTCTCCAGGGGATTTTTCCAACTCAGGGATCAAACCCACGTCTCCTGCTTGGCAGTGTTAGACACAGTACAGGTTGTTCAATGGATCATGTGAAGTCTTAGATACGGTGACTTGTGATTATTTAGAAGCAGTTTATTTGGGTAACAAAAGCATACCTTTTCTCTTTAGTTTTAGCCTTATCTCTCTTTAGTTTGTGATAATTTTCCTTTCCTTTTCTGTTTTTTCCCCTCTGCTAGTCCTGTTCTGGCCTTCCCAGGTGACTCGGCAGTTGAGAGCCCACCTGCCAATGCAGGAGACCTGGGTTCGATCCCTGGGCTGGGAAGATCCCTTCTAGGAGGAAATGGCAACCCAGTCCAGTGTTCTTGCCTGGAGGATCCCCTGGACAGAGAAGCCTGGCGGGCTACAATCCGTAAGGTCACAAAAGAGTCAGACATGACTTTGAGACTAAACAAGAAGTCCTATTCTAAGCAATTAGTGCTTGTTAGCAAGTTACTTTCCCACTCCAGTACTCTTGCCTGGAAAATCTCATGGATGGAGGAGCCTGGTAGGCTGCGGTCCATGGGATTGCTGAGTCGGACACGACTGAGCGACTTCGCTTTCACTTTTCACTTTCATGCATTGGAGAAGGAAATGGCAACCCACTCCAGTGTTCTTGTCTAAAGAATCCCAGGGACGGCGGAGCCTGGTGGCCTGACGTCTACGGGGTCGCACAGAGTTGGACACAACTGAAGTGACTTAGCAGCAGCAGCAGCAAGTTACTTTAGCACTTGCAGGAACTGGCTTGGAGACTGATAAGGACTCCAACATAGAATCCTCCAGAACTATTCTTCTGATGGTCTCAGTCATCTCTTTAAAAGATGGCATCTGGGTTTTTAAATGATTAGTAAATCTTGCCTTGGGTCCAGCCTGTTATCTGGGGTAGTGTAACTACTCTGTCATAAGGGGAATGGTGGGCCACCCCTCCCGGTTAGCTTCTCACAGCAGATCACAGGACTGCATCACTGAAAGCAATCGTCATGAAGGTTCACTTCCTACAGGCCACATGCAGGCAAGTTAGGGGTCACTGAAACCAGGGGTGACCACAACTTGGGTTTCTCATGAGTTAGTGAGAACGCCCACATCTTGTATTTTCTGGTGTTGCAATGTGTTCAGCATATGCCAGAAAACGTGACCTGAAGCTGTAAGGCCACACACGAGACCCTACATAAAGTGCGCTAGATTTAACCCAGGGACGTGTGAGGCTGTCCCTGCAGAGTGAAGCGAGGCTGTCAGGAAGGAGCTAGTGTGGCATCAGGGCAATCAAATGAGGACAGTTTACACTTCAGGAAAAAGGAGGAGCAGCGGCTGAAGAAAAGGGACTTTTATTCTCAATGAATGGGAACGGTAACTTGAAAGTAGTGTGTATGTTTAGCTCTGGCTTTCAAAGCTATCTGATCACAGAACCTGAAGTCACTCAGTTATTTAAGATGGTTGAAACATTTTATTTCAAGCTTCTTTACTTTCCATTTATAGGTGTTTCTCTGATATTTATGTTAACATAAGTGTTAATGTACTTTGAAGGCATTTTTTCTTCTGTTTTGTCTCTGGGATTTAATGTTATTCATCTATTCTATCTGGTCACCAAGTGGAGTCCTCTTATGCGAATCAGTGGCAAATCACCCTCATTTGAGATTTGCTGTGCCAATTAAGCAGACAGAAAGAAATATACATGCTTTCAAATAGAAATTTATATAGCAATTAATTCTGTATGAATCAGATACAGTTATCTCAGTTCTAACAGTTAACATAATAAGCAGAAATCCTCTCTGAATGGACTATATTTGGGCAAATGTAAGTTGAGTCAGATATGCTACATAAGCACATGTATATTTAAGTATCAATTATATTTTGACATAGAGAAAAACGTAGTAAAATAAAAATGGAATACCTCATAGCCTCCTGAACTCTTCTGTATTCCAAACTATGGAGTACCAGGGTCTGGGCAGGTGTTATGAGCAGGATCTGAAACTCACAATTTTAAAAAAAAAATCAGAACCAGATATGGTTATTACAGGAATTCTAATATTTTTACTAAAAAGCCTTTCAAAAAAAAGATTAAAAAAAAAAAGGCCTTTCAGAATTCAGAAAATTGTGTTTTGACAAGTGGGCAAGATGTTTTGCAAGAAAGTTAAAAATTAAATTGCTATTTTCATCTTTTTTCTGACTCCTTTAGATGTTAATCTTTAGTGCTTTATCAGACTCTAAATTGCTCTGAATATTATTTTCTATGTCAAAAGAAGCACATTCTTTTCCATTCTCTGGTTTAATTTTTCTCTACTGACATACTCTGTTGGTTGGTTAATGATATATAATCTTCAATAATTACCTATTATGACCTTTTATTTTTTATTGATTTAATTAATTGCCATCTCATTTGGTCATCTATTATTCTAAATGTCTTAAACTAATTTTCCTCAAGATTTCAAAATCGGGAATATACTTAATGCTTCAAAATAAAAGCATATGGTAGACCAACAGTAATATTTTTCTAAAAAATTGTACTACTTCAGCAGTCAATGAGTGGCTTCAGTATGGCAGCTCTCCAGCTGCTGATGGGAAAACAAAATGGATAACTTCAAAAAAGTATGCTTTCAAGAGGAACTAACCTATTGGGAAGAGAAGAAAACATTTTTTTTTTTTTAGTTTTTCAGAAATAGCTAAAGTAAAGCAATAATTTTAGCCCAATGGCAGTAAACTTTAATTATAAAAAGCAGTGTTCCAAAGAAATTATTGTTGACACCGTATTTTTAAGTAGATATTTACTTTCTTAGAAAACAACCAGGGATAGAAGTCACTCCCTGCTTGCTGTGTGTGAGGAGAAGGCCCTCTCATGCTCGGGGAAGCAGGGCGCGCAGCGGCCGGCCATCACTCGCTTGGTCTGCAGGACGAGGTGGAGGGAGGCTGGGAGTGAAGCAGGGAGGGTTCTGGTTCCTGTGTCACTGACGCAGTGACTGTCGACCAGTATAATTTCTACCTGAACCCTTCCTATGAGACAGAGATTTAGTCTAAAAAGGAGGGGTTTAGGTCACGTAGAGAATCTCTTTTAACTTGTAAGTTTCACTTCAAGTTGGAAGGTCAGCAGAGCACGCGTGACCCTGTAGCCCTTTCAGCCGTGGCTGACAGAGCGGGTGGTTTACTGGGGGCGGGGGTGGGCTGGGGGAGAGGGTGTCAGGCACTGAAGTGGGGGCCCTTCTGGTGCCACGGCAACAATGAGATCTTCAGCAAACTGGCCTTTCCCCTGAAGATCACGGCTGTCAGCTGACATGGGCAGAGGGGGGCTGCCAGGGTAAGAGAGTCTAGGAGCTGTTTTTAAATGACTTGTCACGTCAACTCCAAACTCCATGGCAGGATTTAAAAGAGGCTGCCATCAGCATGGCTGGTCAGCCCCTGCACAGAACATCTCCCAGGAGAGCATCACCTGTGTGCCCGCAGATGCTCCAGCTTTAGAATGAAACGCCCTCTCCCCACCCCCAGGGCTGTCTTGCCATCATTACCAATGCAGGTGGGCTGGACACCACTCCAGGTGCCGTCTGCCTGGCAGACTCTCCGGGACGACCCCACCAGGAGGAAGGGGGACTTGCACTGGAAGAAGACTTCAGATCTGTAGGTGAAGCTCTTGCCACTGAGGCGCCCCTCAGCAGGGATGCCGGGGTCTCCACAGAACACAGCTAGAGAAGACAACCAGGAGGTCAGTGCACAGTCTGTGCCCCGGGTGAGGTTCGTCTATTCAACTTGTCTAACTACTTTCCATTAAATCCTCCCATTAAGCCCTGGGAGGCCCAGTGGGTAAAGAATCAGCCTGATATGCAGGAGACGCACGTTCGATCCCTGGGTAGGGAAGATCCCCTGGAGAAGGAAATGGCAACCCACTCCAGTCTTCTTGCCTGGAGAAGCCCATGGACAGAGGATCCTAGAGGGCTATGGTCCAATGGGTCACAAAGAACGTACACACATTAAATCCTTAGGAGCCAACGATGAAGGAAAGGACAGAATCTGCCCTCGGGCAGCCTGGGTCACACGTGGAGTCTTTAGCCTGTTGCTCCCTGCCTACAAGTCCCGCAGGCCCTCCTGCTCAGACTGCAGCCCGAGGTTTGCGTGTCGTGGTTTGTGCTCCTGAGGACTTACGCAGGCACTGGGGGACCTCGCCTCTCCAGACCCCTCGGCCTTCGCAGGAGAGGATGGCGGGCTGGGAGAGCTGGAAGCCGTGGGTGCAGCTGTAGCTGATGCTGGCGCCCCAGCGGAAGTCCGTTCCTTTCACCTTCCCGTCCTGAACTGGAGGAGGCTGGCTGCACGTGATGGCTATCAGAGAGCAAACAGGATTCAACATTCTGGAGTTTCCACCACAACACAGCTCTCCAAGGCCTCGCATTTTAATTTTATCTGCACTGCAAATGACACCTACAAGAGGCCAAATTTTTAACAGTGAAATTACTGAGAAAGACAGCAAATCAAAATAATAAAACTTTTCTCCAATATTTCCTCATTAATTTAGATCAAGTCTACAAAAGCAAGTCAAAACATGTCACACCATGAAAGTGGAGTAAAAAACAGTTTCAGTATGTATAAGACCAAGTAAGAAAGAATGCTATTCCACTGATGTCTTTTTATGTGTTTCTGACTCATTGTGACCCCATGGACTGTAGCCCCCCCCAGGCTCCTCTGTCCATGGGGATTCTCCAGGCAAGAATATTGGAGGGGGTTGCCATGCCCTTACCAGAGGCAAATCCAGTCATAATGTGGTCCTATGACATGAATACAAACGTTTGAGTTTATATACACAGATGGTAAGAATTTCTCTATCTGTACTTTTTTCTCTATATAAAGATAGCATATAGTTTCCAAAAGACAGGCTGCTGACATACTTGCTGCAGAATTGAGCACTAACACTTGCGTGGTTAGAGAAGACCCTGTAAGAAACCGCTTTGCCAGGGCTCTGTCTCATCCAGGGGCTTCGAGGGAGAACACTCCTCCCAGGAGTGAGTGCCCGCTGGTGCTGGCATCTGCCTGGACCACTCCAGCCATTGTTCTGCGACGCCTGGTCTAAGAGCTCCTTGAAGACCCAAGAGCTCCGAGACTTCACACTGGAGGAGGTTTGCCGCTGACAGTGTGGGCACGGAAGGCGGCGGGAGAGGAGACTCAGCCGTATTTCCTCCCCTGCACTTTCTCACGGGCGCTCACACCTTCTCACGTGAGAAAGACACAGACCCAACCACGCGCGCGCGCACGCCCAGAAGCTGGACACGGGCCCTCCTCTTGCCATTCACCTTCCCTCCATCTGTGCACTCGTTCAACAAAGATTTCTGCAGAACCCCTAATGAAGACTGGGGGAACCTCCCTGTACCCCCTCCTCGTGGTGGGGCTTCCTTAGTCTCAGTGCCCGAGGCCCACCGGCATCAGGACACTGGTGGTCTCTGCCACTGTTCTGCTCTATCTGATGATCGGATGTGACCCGCCTCTCCAGCCCCGTGATGACGGCCACAGACTCGACATAGCCACACACACCGAGACAGAACTGGGTTCATAGCACCGACTCCGGAGTCGTCTCTGAAGGCTGATGTCTGACCTGCAACCCGAGAATTTACTGCAACTCTCTGTGAGTCAGTCTCCGGGCTGTAAGATCAAGATTAAGGTAATAAGAAAAGGAAGTGATTTAATACTTGCGAATGAGTTTACAGGAATGCTGAGCACATAGAAGGTCTACACGGATGCTTGCAAACTGATGTAAAACGTTAACTCAATAAAGAGTCTCCATGTGTGAGTGACGCACAAGAGAAGCCCCAACACTCGACTTTGCAGGTCGGTTTGCTGTGATTCCAGGTACTGTCCTTGGTGCAGCGGATGGTGGGGGACGTGGCGGGCTCCATGGTGTAGCCGGGGTTACACTGGTAGCTGACCGTCTTGTTGAAGGTGAAGTTGGTCCCGAACTGGATGCCGTTCGCCAGGGTCCCTGGGTCTCCACAGCTGATGACTAACCAGCAGAGAACAGACACAGAGAGACACACCATCATCACGGGATGACTGACTCCTGACTTCTGTTTAAGGGACTCTCCTTAAGCTGCTCTTCAGAGCGACGACGCCGTGGCTGAGCACAGCGATGCCAGCCTCTCTCTAGGGGACAGTTTCGCTGGCCGGCCATCAGGAGGCTGCATGTTTGGAACCGCTTATTTCTACTCCACTGGTGGTCGGCTTTGTGGATGACAGCTGTCATCCGCATTCTGTCCTTAACTAGATGTCGTGAGGGGTCACCTCACAAAGTCAAGGACAGAGACACAGGCTGAGATCAGAGAACCAGGCTCCTGCACCATTTCCCTTCAGACTAACTGGTCTACAGAGAGAATGAACCTTGCCTTTTCCGAACTCAGTTTTATAATATCCAACCCAACCAGTCAGGCAAAGCATTTTTAACCATATAAATAAGAAAGTGAAGAAAAATCTAGAAGTGCTTAGAAAGGGGTCCTATTAGCAAACATACATGTGATATAATCCTTTTTTCCCTAGGGATTAAACAACACAGCCTCTGTAAAATCAGCTCCTTTCTCCCAGTCCAGCGTGAGTCACTGTGGGGACCTGGGTCTGGCCAGGCCGGCGGCCACTCACGCGTGCAGTCGGGGGCCGTGCCGGTCCAGGTCCCGTTGGCGGTGCAGTGGCGCGTGGTCAGCCCTGAGGTCCTGTAGCCGTCCCAGCATGCGTAGACCACCGAACTGGAGAACAGCATGCCATCGCTGCTGACGATCCTGCCGTGGGCGGGCGTCCCCGGGTTCCCACAGGACACAGCTGTGGGGAGACAGAACAGCAGCGGGAGACCTGTCACCATGCGATAAACCCGAGAGGTCGAGGGCCGTCTGCATAACGGACCGCGCATTTATTTAAGAAATCATCAGATGGACACTGAGGTCCTGCCCCACCCCTACATCCTCTGCCTGCCTTTCATCTGCAGAAAAACTGTAGCCAAACAAAGAATTTAATCAGAGAAGTGAGAAAATGCAGAACCAAAGAAAGCAGTCCAACAAGACAAAATAAAAATAGTTTAGTCACAAGTCAAGGGCCTTTACTAGTTCCTCCTCCAGTGCTGTAGATAAAACTGTGAGCCATGTCCTGTGAGCTCTTGGGCAGAGACGGAGACCCCCGCCAGGTGGAGAAGTTAACTCCACGATGAGCGGACTGCAGCCGTGACACAGGCTGCCACAAGTCTCAGGACCGGCCTCGAGGAAATGGGGGCAAACCAGTCCTGGAACTGAAGTCTGACTGCACTCAAAGAGCCAGATGATGCTGGTCAGACCACCGACAACCAACCTGAAGATGACCGTCAGAGCTGTCTGTGCTGTTTCTACATGTAGCGCCCTCCTCCTGTCTATAAAAGCTCTGTATTTGGGCTCAGTCGTGTCTGACTCTTTGCGAGCCCATGGACTGTAGCCTGCCAGGCTGTCTCTGTCCAAGGGACTTTCCAGGCAAAAATATTGTGTTGCCATTCCCTACTCCAGGGGATCTTCTCCACCCAAGGATCAAAGCTGAGTCTCTTTTGTGTCCTGCATTGACAGGCAGTTCTTTAACGCTAGCGCCACTTGGGAAGCCCACAAAAACTCTAGCCCCTGACCGGCTTTGGGATGGCCGCAACTTAAATCTCTCCAAATGACCACAGTGTCGTCATGTACATGGAGACTTCAGCGAGGATTGGCAGGGTAGCAACTCTGCCCTCTGAGTATCTGTCAGGTACGTTCTTTCCTTAGCAAACAGGGAAACTCAGCAGCTTCTGGGTGTGTATCAATGTGATGATCTCAATCCTTTATGGGTTTTTTGCCTTTTTTCATTGAACCTATTTACCATAAAAATGGTTACTTTTCCTGCTTAATCCTCCCACAATAATAATGCACAATAGACATACAAAGAATGTGAATTCTAATGCCAACAATGGATCATGAGTCCCTTTTCTGAGAATCATCAAAATATTTGAAATACTCTGGCCTATTTAGTTGTTCCACTTTCAAACTTAGCCTGTAAACAAATACACATTCTTCTTAAAAATATGGAAGAAACCAGATTGCAAAATAAAAGCCACTATAATAGAAATTTATGAATTCCTTATCATATTATGTTAAAAAATGCACATACTCTCAGATTAGACTAGATTTTTAAAAAAATTTTTAATTCCAATTATTTATTTATTTTACTTTACAACATTGTATTGGTTTTGCCATACATTGACTTGAATCCGCCGTGGGTGTACAGGCGTTCCCCATCCTGAACCCCCTCCGTGCTCCCTCCCCATCCCATCCCTCTGGGTCATCCCAGTGCACCAGCCCCGAGCACCCTGTATCATGCATCGAACCTGGACTGGGTCTTGTTTGACAAAAAGTACACTTGTTGGTGCTTTTATGCCTGTGCCTATGCTTCAAACATAGCATAGCTAGCTATAGCATAGCTATAGTAAAGAACGCGCTTGTGATGCAGGAGACCTAGTTTGATCCCTGGGTTGGGAAAATTCTCTGGAGAAGGAAATGGCAATCCACTCCAGTGTTCTTGCCTGGAGAATCCCATGGACAGAGGAACCTAGGAGGCTACACAGTTCCTGGGGTCGCAAAGAGTCGGACACAACTGAGCAATTAACACTTTCACTTTCCTACCTCAGCTATAACTAATCAGTTATAACCTTCTTCCCTGATGAGTCTGGGTTTGGATTTACAATCGCTTCTAACACAGATCGTTCAGTGGTTTCTTGGTTGACATCTGAGATGAGATCTATTTACCAGTCCTGAGGCAGACGATACCTAACATCCTCTAAACCTCAGAATCCTTTGACAGCTGTGACATAGATTAAAGTTTCACTTAGCAAAAATCCAAGCCCCTTCAAGAACATTCCCCCACCCCACAAACACTGACCCACTGCTTCCTCTGCACAGTTACTGCTCACAGGCGTGGGTGCAGACCTGACACGGCATTTGTCCACATACGTGGATCCACCTGTGACAAGAGGCTCCTGTCACTGCGTATCATTCCCGCCACATCTGCTACTAAAACCTACGAGCAATTTCCAAAAGTGACCTGTGAGAGACTCATGCCAAAATAAAGCAGGTGACTGTGGAACATACTCAACTTAATTTACATGCAGATGTGTTGTCAGTAAAGGAATGTCCATCATAATGATGACACCCTGATGTTTATAAAGTCCCCTCTAATATTGTATTTGATATAGTCAAATTCATGGTTAACTTTTTTTTTTTCCTGACAGGGATTCTTTCACTGATGATCATGCCTATAAAAGTGCAAATTAGAATCAGGGTCAGCATATCTGTTTTTATACCAAGGTCTTGAGGTTTCAAGGCATACAAAGACTGACACTTAAGCAAAACGACAGGTTACATTTTAAGGATGATAGAAAACAAGATATTTTGAAAATTACAAGTTAAAATTTCTTTTTAAATACATCTTTTTAAAAGTAAATTTAGTTCCTCCTTTTCATAAAAGATCATTGTCTTTTATTCAATTTTTAATATGGCAGAAAGTGAAGAAGAACTAAAGAGCCTCTTGATAAAAGTGAAAGAGGAGAGTGAAAAGTTGGCTTAAATCTCAACATTCAGAAAATTAAGATCATGGCATCCAGTCCCATCACTTCATGGCAAATAAATGAGGAAACAGTGGAAACAGTGGCTGACTTTATTTTTCTGGGCTCCAAAATCACTGCAAATGGTGATTGCAGCCATGAAATTAAAAGACGCTTACTCCTTGGAAGGAAAGTTATGACCAACCTAGACAGCATATTGAAAAGCAGAGACATTACTTTGTCAACAAAGGTCCATCTAGTCAAGGCTATGGTTTTTCCAGTGGTCATGTATGGATGTAAGAGTTGTACTATAAAGAGAGCTGAGTGCAGAATTGATGCTTTTGAACTGTGGTGTTGGAGAAGACTCTTGAGAGTCCCTTGGACTGCAAAGAGATCCAACCAGTCCATCCTAAAGGAAATCAGTCCTGAATATTCATTGGAAGGACCGATGTTGAAGCTGAAACTCCAATACTTTGGCCACCTGATGTGAAGAGCTGACTCATTTGAAAAGACCCTGATGCTGGGAAAGATTGAGGGCAGGAGGAGAAGGGCATGACAGAGGATGAGTTGGTTGGATGGCATCACCAACTCAATGGACATGGGTTTGGGTGGACTCCGGGAGTTGGTGATGGACAGGGAGGCCTGGCATGCTGCAGTTCATGGGGTTGCAAAGAGTCAGACATGACTGAGCAACTGAACTGAATAAGATAGCATCATCAGTTCAGAAAGGTAGCATCATACTTCTTCCAAATATACATTATTGTTTACTGGTATCAATATTGTTCACTTATCATACTATATTAGGATGATTGCTGTTAAACTGAGTTAGTAGTAGGTTTGAATCTCTGCTCATACAAGTTAAATCAATGTGAGTGATCAATTCGAGTTCTCAGCATGTAGTGTCTTCACTATAAAATGGATAAAAAAGGTAATTGCTCCCTGTTGTAAGATTACACACGTGCACGCATACTTTGTTTTGTCTGACTCTTTGTTACCTCATGGACTGTAGCCCGCCAGGCTCCTCTGTCCATGGTGATTCTTCAGGCAAGAATACTGGAGTGGATTGCCGTTTCCTCCTCCAGGACATCTTCCCAACCTAGGGATTGAAACCACGTCTCCTGCACTGGGTTCTTTACCACTGAGCTACCTGGAAAGCCATACTAAGTGCAAAATGCCACCGTCTTGTATAGACATAGTCCTATTAGTATTTTTCTTTTCATTATCATCACTTTAATCACATGTCCATTACATGAATAAAGGTCAACTTTATCATAATCTCCTGGGAAGGAGGATTAGGAGTTACCCCAAAGATGTAGTTATGTTTACACAACTTGGTAAGATATATCCATTTGAAAAGCTAAATCAGTGAGCCTGTGATTCAAAGACTAGATCTTGACAAAAGAAAACATGATTTAAAGTGATGAAAATAGTTATCAGAAGTTTAAGGTTTTTGATGCTTAAGAATTTTTCAAATATTTTTCTTTTGTAATTCATGAACCCATTTTTAAAATTTATTGAAGTATCCCATCAGGATCTAATTTTTTTTTTTAATAGATTCAGAGAAGGTAAATTCATTAGGAGGGGCATGACCTTGGTCAGGGGATTGAGTACATGGGTCACGGCTAACCTTTGTGGCAATGAAAAGTTGCTGATAATCCCACTTTCTACAGAAAATAATGTGTGCCCCAAAGATACCAACCTATGATAGCAAGTAAGAAAAAACAGAAAGTGATAGATTTTCTACAACTTTAAGAGTTGTAAGTGTGTGTGCAGGAGTGGGAAGGGATTAGTCATATATTCCTAGACATCATTTGCGGTTTCCCTGAGTGTAACTGAGCTATCACTCACCCAGCTTTCCATGATTTCTGTACAATGCAGCTGTGCTTAGTTGCTCAGTAGTGTCCGACTCTGTGACCCCATGGACTGCAGCCCGCCAGCTCCTCTGTCCCTGGGGTTTCTCCAGGCAAGGACACTAGAGTGGCTTGCCATACCCTCTTCCAGGTACAGTGCAATTGGAAATAACCAATTTTGTGGAACATTGAATATTTGAGAAATATTTTCAGCATTGAAACATTTTAGTAACTTCTTTTTGTACACAGATTTTAAGGGAAAAGTTTTAAAGGATTTTATAGGAACCCTCTGAATTTCTGAATTTGTCGGTAAGTCATGTCCGACTCCTTGCAACTCCATGGACTGTAGCATGCCACACTTCCTTGTCCTTCACCATGTCCTGAAGTTTGCACAAACTCATGTGCATTGAGTCAATGATAACACCATTTTGATAAACTAAATGCTATTTTAAAAGCACTTTGCATAGTCTGGGATAAGTACATCATGAAGTGAAATCCAATTAAGCTCTCCTAATCAAATAAATGAATTCATTTATGTTTTGTTGGGAAAGAACTCATAGTATGGTACCCCAGCAACAAAGTGAGATTTCTACAGAAAACTTACTTACTCTCAACTGCTTTAGTTTTTTCACTGTTCAAATTTGCAAGAGGGACTTCCCTTGTGGTCCAATGGCTAAGACTCTGTGATCCGAAAGCAAGGGACCTTTGATCCCTGGACAGGGAACTAAGACCCCATACAGTCAAATAAGTTAGTTAATTTTTTTTAAAGTGCAAGAAATTAAGACCAGGGCACTGACAGACTGGGAGTAACATGTGAATGAAACGTCTTCCAGCAGCAGGGAGCCCCGTCAGGACCTGCCCTGCTCACAGCCCCTTCACATGCGTTCTCAGCCCCACCAGCCATAACATACTGAGAGCCACACCGAGATGGTCATCAGGTGAGGACAGACACCTCCCTAGGCCAGGACACTGCAGAGCCCCTCGGAGATGTCACCAGGAGCAGACAGACAGACAGACACCTCCCTAGGCCGGGACACACTGCAGAGCCCCTCGGAGATGTCACCAGGAGCAGACAGACAGACACCTCCCTAGGCCCGGACACACTGCAGAGCCCCTCGGAGATGTCACCAGGAGCAGACAGACAGACAGACACCTCCCTAGGCCGGGACACACTGCAGAGCCCCTCGGAGATGTCACCAGGAGCAGACAGACAGACAACTCCCTAGGCCCGGACACACTGCAGAGCCCCTCGGAGATGTCACCAGGAGCAGACAGACAGACAGACACCGCCCTCAGACCAGGACACACTGCAGAGCCCCTCGGAGATGTCACCAGGAGCAGACAGACCCGCCCTCAGACCAGGACACACTGCAGAGCCACTCAGGGATGTCACCAGGAGCAGACAGACAGACAGACAGACACCTCCCCAGACCAGGACACACTGCAGAGCCCCTTGGAGATGTCACCAGGAGCAGACAGACAGACACCTCCCTAGACCAGAACACCCTGCAGAGCCATTCGGAGATGTCACCAGGAGCAGACAGACAGACAGACACCGCCCTCAGACCGGGGACTGTCAGAGGGCAAGGTGGTGTTCTGCCTTCTTCTGTTCAGTCCAAGTGCCCCCATTTGCCCAGTCTGCTTCCTGAGGATTCTCCAATACGCTTGGGGTGGGGATAGATTAGTTAACTGTAGAAACAGTGTACAGCTGAAGGACTTTGCGGAACATCGCTGGTCATTTCAGAGAGAGTTACCCGGCTTCCACCTGCAGCGCCACCTCTCAGGCTGGGACCCACTCACCCTCGCACACGGGCTGCAGTCCTGACCGGGACCCATTGAGGAGACACGCCCGCTCGGCGGAGCCCCGCAGCTGGTAGCCCATTTCACAGGAGAAGCGGAGGAGGCTCTTGGCCTTAAACTCCTCTCCAAGCCGGGACCCATGGGCTGGGGTCCCAGGATCACCGCAAAATCCAGGGTTATTTCCTGCAGAACACAAACACATGGCAATAGATGATGCTGTTTAAAACAGGGCTGTTACGTTTAAAGAGAATGAAACTTTATATAAATGTATATCAAACATGATCACAGTCATAACATTCTGGAAATCCTATGAGAAACATTTTCTTTATTACAACACAAAAGTAGAAGACTCTAAGAAGTTGTTTCCGTGTACCTAAAATCAAAATAGTTTATTAAAATATGGTAGTGACAATAATTGATATTCTTTGGAAGAAACAAAACACTGGGGCCATGAGTGCAGGAATTGCTCACTGGAAATGCTGGTGAGGATGCCCACAAGGAGATGGGGGAAGGTGTGTTGGGAATAAAAAATTCAAGTAAGAGGTGTGATCCACTGAGTTTTATTATGAAACATTCCTGGAAGAATTAAGATGATTTCTTCTCCAAACAGGGCCGATGTGATTGTTGATGGTGGAGAAACTGTTGTGGGACAGGCATTCATTTAAAGAGAAGAAGCCGAAGATGCCGGTGGTGTATCTAGGGGCGTGCGTGGATGGAGAGGGTTAGTAACCGGTTTAGAGACGGGAGCCCCCAGTCCGTGTTTCGCGTGACAGACGACCTGCCCGCACCAGCCCACCTGTGCAGTGGGGCAGGGCTCCGCTCCAGTGACTGTCCTCCTGGCAGGTCCTGCTGCTGTTGCCCACGAGACTGAGGCTCCCTCAGCATGAGTAGTGGACCACGGCCCCATACGTGAACAGGTCTCCTGTGAGTATGGCGTTGGCAGGGACACCGGGGTGTCCACATGATATCACTTGAGAAAAAAGAAAATAATCAATAAGTACACTGTTCCTGTGAAGCTGCTCTGTGTTGGTCACTCTACTTCAGAGACTCATACAATCACCACCTATTAACAAAAACACATCCCTGGTACCCTGTGGATGAGAAGCGTCAACTTCCAGACAACCCTCCCTCACACATTACTGAAGACCAGGAAAGGGTCCGTCAGTGAAACTTTGTTTTTATTTGTTTTTTTATTAAGGTAGCTGTGCTGAAGGTAGAAATTGACATTGAGATTTTCAAAAAGAAAGTCATCTACCTAAATTTTTCCATCTTCCTTAACTGTATCCTAAGTAAGTAGGGTACATACAAAAATGATACAGACTAACACAGATCCCCAAAGCTACCACCATTATTTTTTCAGTTAGTATGCTTTGCATGGGGACAAAACTCAAGTCAAATCTGCTCCCTCTTCCAGATCACCTGTCTAGAAAGACCATTCTAACAATTTTTCCTTGAATAGGTGGCAATCTAAAATGCCTTTTTTTTTAGTATTTTAAAATTGGATCTAGGTGCTTTATAATATTATGTTAAGTTTCTGCTGTGCAACAAAGTGAACCAACTATACGTTTACATGTATCCTCTACTAAAATGTTTAAGTTAAAAAGTAATAATAAATTACTGATTTATTTTTTCCTCAAGTGTTCCACTTATTTCTTTATACCAAATGAGGCCCATCATCTGATCATTATTCCTCAAAAAAGAAAATTCTAGAACCCAGATTACTACAGGATGGTAAAGATTTCTATATCTCTTTTTGTAAAATCCAAAATTTTCATGTTTAACCATTAAAAAAAATTATACCATGTTCAAACAACTAACTGGACTGAGGGTGCCAGAAGTGATCCAAAGGGAGCTGATTTTACATCCAAGAGAGGTTGCATTTTGTCATCGGCAACCGCAGAGCAACACCAACCAGAGAGGCAGGCTTCAGAAAGGCCCCAGGGCCCCCGAGTCACAGTCGCCCTCCCCTGACACTCTCTCCTCCTGACCTCCACTCACTGGAGACAGGAGTTTACTAGAGTCCTAAAAAGAAGCTAACTAGCACTGAATCAGTGACGTGCTTGGTGAACGATCAGTTCCAGGTAAATAAAAAAAGCAGTGAACAGAACAAATGGAGATGGAAGCTAGCCTAGCCACTGCAGCGCCTGTGAAAACAAAACGCTCCTCTGACAGCGCTGTTCCCAAGTTGCGGTAGCCCCAGCAGTTCAGGACAGCAGAGGTGGGAACTCGCCAGCTGGGAAAACAAGGTCAGTGAAAAGTAGGTTCCTAGAGGCCTGGGGCACAGGGGCATCATCACAACCAGTAATGGAAGTCTCAGGGACGCCAGGGAAGAGGCTCAGCAAATCTTTGGGGAGAAAATAAAACTAATTTCTCTGAAAAATTCCCATGTGTGAAGGCACAGAAAATCAGAATATATAACATAAGCTGAGAACTGTAACATTTATAGATTTATTTTTTATTGGTCATATAAGCCTGTACATTTGTTTTTGAAAGGCATCACTCTCTTTCTCCATAGGAATTAACTGTATTGTTACATTTAGAATTTGACACAGGTTTCCAGGCATATTCAAAGGGCTTTGAGGGGCCTTGACTTGCAGGAAAAGTCTCCGGCACCAGTCCACTCTGCAAATGTACCAGAAACGCTATAATCACGAGGGATAAAATGGACTATCACATTTTTTCAGTATTTCAATTCATAATGTAATTGTCATTTCCCATTTTCTCTATGCACACAAAATGAATACTAAAAAGATAAGATATTGATTTTAAGAATGGTTTTATTTCTGATTGAATTTTAAAGGACCAAGGAGAGTGACCCCCTTTCCTTCATTTTCAGACTGGTTTAAAAAGACACAAGACGATTCTCTTTGAACTCAAAGACAATATGCTATTTCAAGGAAAGAAAGTAATAATGTAGCTAGTGGGTGAAAAAGAAAACGCCCCTGCTCATCTGCATACTGTTAATAACGTTTTCTGGGAAGCCAGAGCCGTGACTGCAATTCTGTCTGCCCGGAGCAGCACCCCGCTCTTCCTCTTGGTTAAACCTAAGGGTCAGGAGGAGGTGCCAACCAGGATGTGTTGTCTTTATCAGGCTCACAGTGGACTGTCCCAGAAGAGCTGATGAGACAAATGAGGCGCCCAGAGTGCTCCATGCTTCTGGCCACAGATACTGGGTCAGTAGATGGAGATTCCACATTATAGCTGTTTGCAGTATCTCTGAACCTGGAACCCCAGGGAGGCAGCGTGTTGCGAGAGGCACAGTCTGGAGGCTGCTGGCACCTGGGTGAACCGGTGGGTCTGCCCACCTGCCGGGCTGAAGCAGGAAACGAGTGCTGAGGAGTAGACACAGGGACAGCAGGGTCCAGGCGGAATTGACCGGTTTCCTTGCCCTCTTAAAGATATCATAAAAATTAATACGATTTGTGATGGGGTCAGGTAAAAAATCAGTACCTGTGTGAATACTTAAAAAAACAAAACACATGTTGTGTTGGCGGTGTTCAGGGCTCTGCGGCATGAGAGCCCAGACGACCCCACTCACCCAGACGCTTGGGCAGAGAGCCATCCCACAGGCCGTTAGCCATGCAGGTGAGGGCAGAAGATCCCAGCAGGTAGGAGCCCCTCTTGCACTGATACTGATACACGACACTCCATACTTAAAACCCTCGGGGAGGCTCTGATGCTTGTGACTGACAGATGTCGTTTTCCACCAAGCCTGGGTCGGAGCAGTTCACCACTGCGGAGGGGAACACATCACATGTAGTTTACACACAGCTCTACAGTTACAACCCTGAAGGGCAGGATGGTGCAACCCACTCCAGGGTGCTCAGCTGGGGAATCCCATGGGGACAGAGGAGCCGGGTGGGCTGCAGTCCAGGGGGCCACAAAGAGTCTGACACGACTGAGCGACTAAACAACATTTATAAATGAAACAGACTGCAGAGAAGGTGAACTCCTCCTCCTGGTTTGGGGAAGTTTGTAAGATGTTTGTAAGTTTGTAGGGTAAGGGAGTTAGAGAAGGTGAGGTTCAGAAGAAGGAGACCCGCACTTTACAGAACAGATCACCTTTAATGAGGTGAGAAGGGGCAGCAGTCAGATTAGTGAGCTGCCGCCCTAACCCAAGAAAAGAGTGGGTGTATGTAGGCATATACGTGGAGACCTACTGTCTTAAGGGGGCCTGTTCTTCTCCAAGGTTCTTCAGAGTAGTTATCTCTTAAAGGGCTGGGGCAAGGAATTCTGGAGATCGGCCAGAGGCTGGACCGGCTGGGAACTGGGCGTAATCAACTCTAATGTCCATTTTCCCCCCCTTCTGGTGAGAGAGTTTTTTGTTTTGCATAGAATGGTGGGGAGGACCGGAGGGGAGTTTTAACTCCAGGCTATTTTGAGCCCTGTAACTTTCCTTCATTGACAACCTCACAGTCAAGGCTTTAGTGTGAAATCCGGCAGCCTTGACCAGCTCCACTTTCTGCTCTAGGCCACTAGACATCAAACAAAATCAAGCAACATATTGGCTTCTACAGCAATTTTAACAACATAAGGCTGATAGCTTTTAACGGCGTCCTAATAATAAGCTTCTTCAATGTAAAGTCTAAAATTAGTTTTCCTGGTTACATTTTTATGTTATGAAAATGTTAAAAATACAAATGACTGAAGTTAAAATCTTTGATACTTTTGAACGGTGGTGTTGGAGAAGACTCCTGAGAGTCCCTTGGACAACAAGAAGATCAAACCAGTCCATCCTAAAGGAAATCAACCCTGAATATTTGCTGGAAGGGCTGATGCTGAAGCTGAAGCTCCAATCCATTGGCCACTTGACGTGAAGAACTGACTCATTGGAAAAGACCCAGATGCTGGGAAAGACTGAAGGCAGGAGGAAGAGGAGGCGACAGAGGGTGAGCTGGTTGGATGGCATCACTGACTCAATGGACGGGAGTTTGAGCAAGCCTCGGAAGATAGTGAAGGACAGGGAAGCCTGACTTGCTGCAGTCCATGGGGTCGCAAAGAGTTGGGTACAACTGAGCAACAAGAACCAAAAAAGTCTCTGTATGTGAGTGTGATGCTTTAGGACAGCCTGAGACACAGTAATTAATTCTTTCCCCTACCTCCACCAACATGCACTAATGCCTCAATATGTTTCTGCAGTGATTTCTGTTCTATGTCTAGAGTAAACAAAAATGACTTTCATAGGCAGAAACAGTTGTTCTATCTTTTCCTTTTTATTCTGTTGGCTCCACTAGGGGGTTCAGCTATCTACCTCCCATGGGGTAAAAATAAGGCAGAGAGATTTTAACTTATTTGTTCAGGACAGAGAGAACTCTGTAATATCCCATGTCATTGCTGCAAATAGCTGTGTTTTACCACACGGAGAGCAGGCGGCCAGCCAAGACAGCTCACAGCCACGCAAACCACTCTCCTGCCCCTATTCTTTCTCCTCTGCGTGCAATTCCTGTCTGGGATCCAGTGGCCCCAGATGCCATGTGACAGAGGTGAGCTGTTAACACAGTGGACAAAGGAGTCGAATTACCTGAGATAACTAACCAAGTTAATGGTGCAAAGACAAGTCAGGCAGGTCAGACCTGCAGGAACTGCTACAATTTTTTAGTTGGAGACATAGTATCTAGCAGAGGGTAACACATCACAGTGAACTGGTGACAGATTCACTCTGGGGGTCTTCCCACATCCCAGCATCACACCCCTCAACACGCTAAGCACAGAGACCTGGCCTTGATGTTCATGTGTTAACACCTGACACAGAACAAAAGCCCTCAGCTGGAGAGAATGGGAAACATTGTATCATATACACAGCCCACGTGGAGTCCCAGAGGTTGTGGATGTTGGGAGTTAAGACATTCATGTAATGACCAGCAACACGTCTGAGGTCACAGAGGTGATTTCACCAGAGCTAGGTGAGAGTGAGGGTCAGAGCTCCAGACTATGAGACCTCCTGAACCTCCTGCAGTGGATGCAGGGCTCTGTGAGAAACGGAGGAAGGAGGAGGGGGGAAGAGGAAGGGGAGGAAAGAACCATTTCCTTATCTTCCTAAATTTTTTTTGTTTTACAACTTCTGTTTACATTTCTTTTTCTATGTTAACTCCTGTTTCTTATTTCTTATTTTATGGCTCATTAAGAATCAGATCACAAACAGGAAAAATATTAGAAAACAATGCTCCATAATGGAAACTATAGTCAAATTCTTTGGCAGGGGGAAAAAGGGGGGGAAAAGGGGGCGGGGGAATGCTTTTTTTTTAAAAAGCATTCATAGTTGATTAGATTTCTGAGTAGTACATTTTTAAATTTTCCAATAGAATGGATTATACAAAGTTGGGAGGACAATCGAAGAGGAGATGACTCTGCAGTGTTCAGTGTACTGCACAGACTCAGTGTTTTCAGATTGTTTACCAACTGCATGAATCAAAACTTAAGATTACTGGTCACAGGGGGGAAAATAATTTATTACGGCTATTTCTCAAATACATGAAAGTTACCGTTCATCTTTTATCAAAAACTGTTAAGAATAAAGAAATTGACTTTAAGTGTAATGAGACATTCAGATTTGATGAAGAAACATTCTAATTGATTATAATTGATTCTAATTAAATTTCAGAGGCAGGTGGGGTGGAGAGACTGAGAACCCACTATGTGTCAGGCACTTTGCTAAGCATGTCACAATGCACTGGTTTAAGAACTGATGCTTTTGAATCGTAGTGCTGGAAAAGACTCTTTTTTATTTTATTTTTGGAGAAGACTCTTGAGAGTCCCTTGGACAGCAAGGAGATTGAATCAGTCAATCCTAAAGGAAATCAACCCTGACTATTCACTGGAAGGACTTATGCTGAAGTTGAAGCTCCAGTACTTAGGTCACCTGATGCGAAGAACTGACTCATTGGAAAAGACTGATGCTGGGAAAAATTGAAGGCAGTTGGAGGAGATGACGGGATGAGTGACTGGTTGGTATCACCGACTCAATGGACATGCGTTTGAGCAAGCTCCAGGAGATAGTGAAGGACAGAAGAGCCTGGCGTGCTGCAGTCCATGGGGTCGAAAATAGTTGGACATGACTTAGTAATCGAACAACAGCTACATACTTGATGCCATTTTATTCCTTGTTTTCCATTTTTTTGTAGTTCTCTGTTCACTTCTTGTTTCTCCTGTTGAGGTTTGGTTTTTCTTCGGTACTATGCTTGGTTTCCTTTCGTTTTGGTTTTTGTGTATCTTGTATCTATTGTAGGTTTTGGTTTATGATTACCATGGGGATCATACGTTGACTCATAATTTTATATACTTGCTTTAAACTGACAGTCATGTAAGGTCAAACACTTTCTAAAAGATCTGCTTTTTTTTTTTACTCCCCTTGTATACTCTCTATATATTTGATGCTATATTTTACATCTTGATGTTCATCTCCTTCCTGTTAGTGGCTGTAACTGCTTTTACAATTATATTGCTGTTCAGTTGCTAATTCATGTCCAACTCTTTGCAACAGGATAAACTGCAGCATGCCAGGATGCCATGTCCTTCACTATCTCCCTGAGTCTGCTCAGACTCATGTCCATTGAGTTAGTGATATCATCCAACCATCTCATCCTCTGTTGCTCCCTTCTCCTCCTGCCTTCAATCTTTCTCAGCATCAGGGTCTTTTCCAATGAATTGGCTCTTTGCATCAGGTGGCCAAAATACTGGAGCTTCAGCTTCAGCATCAGTCCTTCCAGTGAACATTTAGGGTTCATTTCCTTTAGGATGGACTGATTTGATCTCCCTGCAGTCCAAGGGACTCTCAAGAGTCTTCCCTAGAGCCGCAGTTTGAAAGCAGCAATTCTTCAGCACTCAGTTTTCTTTATAGTCTAGTTCTCACATCCGTATGTAACTGCTGGAAAAACCGTATAGCTTTGACTATACAGACCTTTGTCGGCAAAGTGATGTCTCTTTTTTTTTTAATACACTGTCTAGGTTTGTCATAGCTTTTCCTCCAAGGAACAAACATCTTTTAATTTTGTGGCTACAGTCACCATCTGCAGTGATTTTGGAGCCCAAGAAAATGAAATCTGTCACTACTTCCACTTTTTCCCCATCTATTTGCAATTAAGTGATGGGAGCAGATGCCATGATCTTAGTTTTGCTAAATGTTGATTTTAAGCCAGCTTTTTCACTCTCCTCTTTCACCTTTAAGAGGCTCTTTAGTTCCTCTTCACTTTCTGCCGTTAGTGTGGTATCATCTGCATATCTGAGGTTGTTTCTCCCAGCAATCTTGACTCCAGTTTGTGGTTCATCCAGCCCCACTATTTCACATGATATCCTCTGCATGTAAGTTAAATAAGCAGGGTGACAATATGCAGCCTTGATTTTGAATCAGTGCATTGATATACATGCTGGCTTAAGTGGCCTTAAGTCCTTCGCACATTCACCTTTCCTGTTGGGCTTCCCCTTTCCTATATTCTTACTTCTTCTTCATTTGGAAAAAATCCTTCAGCGCTTATTCTGGACTAGAACCAGTATTGCAGAATTCCTTTGTTTTTTGACGCCTGAGACATTCCTTCCCCCTTCTGTCCTGTGTGATGCTCCCCCTGGGGCAGCGCCCTCGCTTACAGGTTTTTCCCTTTAGAATTTTGCATGCTTCATGCCACTCCTTTCAGGCCGAGGATTTTCTGCAAAGGAATCAGTTGAAGCCTTATGGGGATTCCCTCGTATTTGACTGCTCTCCTGTGGCTGCTTTGAATCCTCTGTAACTTTTGCCATTTGAATTGTTCTGTGTCTCGATGTGGGTCTGTCTTTATGCATCTTGTTCAGGAACTTCTGTGCTTCCTGTACTTGGCTTAAGGTTTGGGAAGTTTTCAACCATAATTTCTTACACATTATTGACGAGAGATGCATTAGTATGTTTTGTTACCCAAACGTTATTCACTAGACCTTTCAGTATTCACTTACATAAAAAACCACTGGCCACAGGTGTTAGTTTCTGCAAAAGTCCCTAGTCAATAGTGTGTTAAAGTACACTTGATCCCCCTTTCTTTTCCTTGTGGGTAATCTCTACAATGTAAATGCTGACACAGTTTAATCCCATGTGAAAGTGAAAGTCGCTCAGTCATGTCTGACTCTTTGTGACCCCATGAGCTGTCCATGGAATTCTCCAGGTCAGGACACTGGAGTGGGTAGCCTTTCCCTTCTCCAGGGGATATTCCCAACCCAGGGATCAAACCCAGGTCTCCCACATTGCAGGTGGATTCTTTACCAGCTGAGCCACAAGGAAAGCCCATTTAATCCCATGGAGCCTGTGTATTGCTCTGATTTTTTTTTTTTTTTGTCTTTCTGTCTGCTGTTCTGGGTGATTTCTATTCTTTCAGTTCACTTATGTGTTCTTCTATGTCATTTAGTCTGGGATTCATTGCTTCTAGAGTGCTTTTTAATCTCAGATTTAATTACCTATTTTTGACTAGATTGTCTTTACAGCTTCTAGCTCCTTCTTAAAATGATCTGTGCTTAGATTAGTTCTTAATTCAGCTGGCATTTTTATTACCAACATTTTAAATTCATTGTCTGGTAGACTACCTTGGGTTCGTTATTTCTTCAGGGTTTTTCTCTTTCAATTGAGAGTCATTCCTCTGCTTTTTCATTGTACTTAAATTTCTGTATCTATGGATTTAGGTAGAAGTTACCTGTTGTGACTTTGAAGGGGTGTCCTTTTGTGGAAGCATCCCTGGACAGGCTGTATCCAGGGTGTGTTGGCCACCTACCTGGCGGTGCTGGAGTGGAGCCTCCTCAGGGTGTGGCAGGACTTCTCTGCTCAGAGGCCCCACCCTGGGGGAGCTCAGGGTCGGGGGGAGTGTCTGCTCCCAGGAGTGGGTGCCCTGAGGGCAGCCCGGAGCTGGCTCTGTTCCTTTAGGGCGTGTCTCCTTCCTGCCCTGGGGCCGCTGCGGGAGCACGTGGGGCTCAGGTGTGTACACAGCTCTGTGCTGGCGTCTGTGCCCCTGCTCACAGGCGACAGCGTCACGTCTCTCCCGTGGTGGCTGTCCCGGATCCAGTGTAAGGCGGGGGCGTGTCACGGGTGGGGGAGAGGGTCTGCTCAGCTGGGAGCGGGGGGCCGTGGGGCTCATGGGGCTCCCCTGCTATCAGGGGGCTGGGCTGCCCCTGCAGCGCTGAGTGCCAACAACGGCTGCCACCCATCCGCCCTCGCGCCAGGCCCCTGGGCCACCTGTGTCCCCAGATCGAGCCTTTCCCCGGGACCTGGCTTCCAAACTGTGGCATGGAGTGTGGTGCTGGGGCGTTGCTCAGCTCAGGTTGGGGAGCCTGGCAAGGTGGCCGCCGGGTGAGCTGCCTCTCCACCTTGTCCAGTGGGGGCCAGCACCTGTGTGCTCCTTGTGGAAGCGGCCAGACGCCTTCAGCCTTCCAGGGACGCCTGCCTCCTCCAGGTAGGGTCCCAGGCCTCGGATGCCTGGTCTGTGGTGTGACTGGCTCACTCATCCACCACGCAATCTCCCTTCTTAGCCCTCCCTGGGGGTCCTGCACCAGGGCTTTTCCTCCCATCCTACCTGATTACGTGTCTACCCGACAGCCTTGGTTGTACCTTGGTTCTGGCAGTTTTCAATTAGTTTTCCATGAGAACAGCTCTCCACACGTGGACGTGTTCTGATGGGTTTGTGGGAGGAGGCGACTTCCACATTCCCCGTCCCCAAGGGTCCTGATTACACTGTGACTCTGCCCGCCCCCATCTTGTGGTTCCTTCTTTAGATCCTGTAGATCTTTTCCAGTAGGTTCTACATTTTGTCAACAGCAGTTTCTTTGCAAACTGTAGTTTTTGTTTGCCCGTGAAAGGAGGTGAGCTTCGGGTCTTCCTACTCTGCCATCTTGGGAACCCTCGCGCTCCTGTATATACCTGTTGACTCCCCTGAAACGTAACTACCAAGAGCCCACTATTGACTAGAAGCCTTACCAATAACAGTTTATTAACACATTTTCTATGTCATATATATCATACGGCACTTTTATAATAAAGTAAGTAGAGAAAATGTTAAGATCATTAGGAAGAGGATGTTTACAAACTACGATGGGTGTTTTCAAGGTGAGTCATCCGTCAGGACGTCAGTATTATGACGTAAAACAATGTAGGTGTTCTACATGTAGGAACACTAGCCATCAAAAGCACCGTGAGAGTTCACCTTTATGTTACACGTGTTCTCACACTGCCAGTGCAGCGCAGCACTGTGGTTTAGGCAGTCTGGACATGGAACACACCTGCCACTCCAGAAAATGAAGAACGCTGGGCCCTGTGGAGCCAGCAGCGCCAGCTGTCCCAAGGGGATTTAGGAGACCCTCTAGGCTCTGGGCCCCAGCCCGACAGCTTGCATGCATGTCTGAAGAGTAACTGCAGGGAGGCCAGAGTCTTGCATCTCCCCACGCATAGAAGAGAACTGAAATGATTAACTTGAAATGTCTGGGGTGCCAGTGTGATGAGCAATAATCCTTGATTTTTTTTTCTTCCAGCAAAAAATGTATACACCTTGGCTCTGCCTCTACCCTCCTCTGAGAGGCTGGGCTATCGAGTCCTCAGTAAGGTCCCCAAATAACCTAAAACTTGCAAGTTGAGCTGTATGTTTTCCTCCGGTCAATGGTTTTGGTGACCACGAGGGGGCCCAGAACTCAGCAGGGAGGCTCCTGTGCCTACTTGCCTCCCTGGGGAGTCTCCTGGGTCTCAGATCTGCTATTGGCTGATCCTATCCTATTTGCTGGTGGATAAATCCCTCACTGGAGGGGCAGGTTAGTTTCAAGAAGAGGTACCTGGGTTACTCTAGTTGAGAGATGAGAGGAAGGTAGAGTCAAAGACACAGAGTGTGACTGGACTGGGAATTAGGTGTGAGACCGATGTGTCATTTTTCCCTGAATTGGCTGCGGGAACAGGGGCTGTTAGAATACAGACGAAGCTGTCCCTTCTTTGGAGCAGCAAGCTGATATGAACTTTTTCCCATCAGTGGTGGCTTTCTTGGACAGCTGGGAAACTCATGGGAGTGGTGGAGGTAAGTCTTCACACTGGACTGCTGTCTGCAGAGGGAAACTCACTCATCTGAATTAAAAACTTGCTCAGCTGGGGACACACATAAGGGCCAGCCAGTCTGTTCCAACCACCCACGGTGGATTTAGACTACAGAAAGTAGAGACATGACTCTAGGCTACAATCTACGATCACAACCAGCAGGCTGGCCCACCTGGGATCATCACTAGTGATTTTTATCTCAACAAACAGTCAGTTTGTTGATCAGACAGTATGAACGGAATGCTTATTGATATTTAGATGCTCCTGCAGGTCAGGAAGTAACAGTTAGAACTGGACATGGAACAACAGACTGGTTCCAAATAGGAAAAGGAGTACGTCAAG
Source organism: Muntiacus reevesi (assembly GCF_963930625.1). Lineage (NCBI taxonomy): Eukaryota > Metazoa > Chordata > Mammalia > Artiodactyla > Cervidae > Muntiacus > Muntiacus reevesi. The sequence goes on along the minus strand of NC_089258.1, from coordinate 44,596,507 downwards.
GCTGCATATTGTCACCCTACTTATTTAACTTATATGCAGAGTACATCATGAAAAACGCTGGGCTGGAAGAAGCACAAGCTGGAATCAAGATTGCCGGGAGAAATATCAATAATCTCAGATATGCAGATGACACCACCCCTATGGCAGAAAGTGAAGAGGAGCTAAAAAATCTCTTGATGAAAGTGAAAGAGAAGAGTGAAAAAGTTGGCTTAAAGCTCAACATTCAGAAAACTAAGACCATGGCATCTGGTCCCATCACTTCATGGCAAATAGATGGGGAGACAGTGGAAACAGTGTCAGACTTTATTTTTCTGGGCCCCAAAATCACTGCAGATGGTGATTGCAGCCATGAAATTAAAAGACGCTTACTCCTTGGAAAGAAAGTTATGACCAATCTAGATAGCATATTAAAAAGCAGAGACATTACTTTGCCAACAAGGGCCCATCTAGTCAAGGCTATGGTTTTTCCAGTGGTCATGTATGGATGTGAAAGTTGAACTGTGAAGAAAGCTGAGCGCTGAAAAATTGATGCTTTTGAACTGTGGTGTTGGAGAAGACTCTTGCGAGTCCCTTGGACTGCAAGGAGATCCAACCAGTCCCTCCTAAAGGAGATCAGTCCTGGGTGTTCATTGGAAGGACTGATGCTGAAGCTGAAACTCCAATACTTTGGCTACCCCATGCAAAGAGTTGACTCATTGGAAAAGACCCTGATGCTGGGAGGGATTGGGGGCAGGAGGAGAAGGGGACGACAGAGGATGAGATGGCTGGATGGCATCACCGACTCGATGGACGTGTGTTTGAGTAAACTCTGGGAGTTGGTGATGGACAGGGAGGCCTGGCATGCTGCGATTCATGGGGTCACAGAGTCGGACATGACTGAGCAACTGAACTGAACTGAACTGAACTGAAAGAGGAAATGATAAACCTTTATAGCAAATGAACCAAAAGATACAGTACCAGAATTTTTCAAAGCTGCCTCTCCCTCTGCTCCTGCCTCAAGTCCTCACTGTCCTGAACTGCCTGATTCCTTGTCTCTCCATCACCTTGCCTCCTGCTTATACCCCTCCCCCCACCCCAGTAAAAGAGGATGTACAGTCAGAAGTAATTACATCCCCTTTAAGGTGGAACCTACCACAGGAAGAGGTGAGCTGCTGTCTGTGCTTACAGATACACCCTGGACTTGAGCAAAACTTAGGGCTTTGGCGAGGGAGCTTCCCAGTCCTAGTCAGGACCTACTGGGATTTGCAAAGGAATTTCAGGTAAACATCCAAACCTGTGAGCCCGGGTTTGCAGATCTGTACCCGTTAATGCAGCTATTCCTGAAAGCAAAGCGAGGGAAAGGAGCGACAAAGCAGAGTGGAAACACCTCTCAATCAATTTCGATTCCCACAGTTCACAGGTTCACAGCGAATGCAATTACCTCATAAATTACTTATCTCCAAGTCTTCCCCCCAAGCTGTAGTCTGGACAAAGATTCAGCAGTGCAAAGAAAGACAAGATGAATCCTGGATTATGAGGTTTGAGAGCTTTCAAACACTATTCTGGCACAATACCTGAATGTTCTCTAACAGTCAAAATGATCCTTTGCTTAACTCCACTGTTTTAGAAGGTATTAATGAGGAGCTGGCTGCTCTAAATAAAAAATACAACTTAGGCTGGTCAGCATTACATAAAATGCCCTTATCATGCTGGCTGACCAACTTTTCAAAACTACTGAGAGACAGGAACACATCTATAAAAATCGTGAACCTTCGATTGTAGCAGTTAAGTAATCAAAGTCAGGCTGCAGTTAATAAACCCCCGTTCAGTCCTCGACTGACAAAGGAACCTCGCACTTGCTTTTACTGTGGGTTTAGAAGAAAAAGTCATTGGAGAAGGAACTGTAGGAAGATGAAGAAAGATTTTAAAACAGACTAGATCTCAGAGCAGAATCCAAAGTTAGACAAGAATGAGGCTGCTCCAAGGGAACACTGGGAGTCTTTCCTCTTTAACACACGGGGAGAAGTAGAAAAGAAAACACAGGGGGAAACAGTTAAAACCCTAACAGGAGGGGGCAGCTTTTCAGGTTTAAACCTGACCAAAATCTGAGGCTTCTGCCTATGGAGCGCTGCTTAATGCAAATGGTGGGGTTTTAATGTACCTGTTAAGGCTCTAGCATTTTCCTTCAGTTCAGTTCAGTCGCTCAGTCGTGTCTGACTCTTTGAGATCCCAAGAATTGCAGCATGCCAGGCCTCCCTGTCCATCACCAACTCTCAGAGTTTACTCAAACTCATGTCCGCATCGAGTCGGTGATGCCATCCAGCCATCTCATCCTCTGTTGCCCCTTTCTCCTCCTGCCCCCAATCCCTCCCAGCATCAGGGTCTTTTCCAATGAGTCATTTTTCCTTAGGAGAACTTAAAGGAAAAAGTTCACCTTTTCTAGTACAAAGCGCCCCATTCACCCGATAGAAAGAGATTAGAAACTTACGAAGGCCAGGTTCCCCTTCCTCCTAAGGGGAAATGTTCTTAGACCTGAAAGATGAGACTCTATGTGACCCACGATCAGGTGACACAGGGGAAGATCGCCGGGCTGAGCACCTTGAGAGTTACAGGCACGTGATCCTCCTGACAAGGAAAATGCATTCCCACTGCAAAGACCGGAGTCGAGAACACGGCCCTGCCCGATCCTCATCAGTACCCGTGGAGGGAGGAAGCCACAGAGGAGCAAAACCTTTTGCTCCAATTGCACCACCTCTGTAACTATCTCCGCCAGTTAACCCCCCGGATGGGTGCACGGTCGGGCTCTGGCGACGCTGCCGTCACCCCTCACTGCCCTTGTCGCTAGGACGGTGGCCCCTCTGCTGCGGCCTCTGCAGCGCCTTTCGGCGTCTCCACTTGGGACGGGCGGCGGCACAGCGCTGCAGAGCCATGCCGAGAGCCCCTTCCTCAGACGCCCAGCGGACCCAGGTGACCCAGCGTCTCCTCCCAGGTCAGCTCGGGTACAACGTGCAGATGATTTGCTGTCGTGTTCAGTTTCTAGCAGGACAGCCTGTGCTTCAGAAACCAGCTTCAAAGGCACAGAGTGTCCCAGGGAAAACGATGGAATGTAAGGCCCATGTGATGGGTCACTGGAAGGTCTGTTAGTTGGCAGTGGAGACACTGGCTCTCCCTGCGCCCGAGACACACGCAGGTCAGGGGCTTTCCAGCTGCTGCAGGAACTGCATTCCAAAACCGTCTTCAGTGGCCCCACTAGGATGTGACTCCCTTAGACAAGGCCTGGCTGAGCCTCTTTGGGAGAAAAAACATTCATTCTGAAGCCACAGAGACCCTAAAAAACCTCCTGGTAAAGGCCCTGAACTTGGGGCATCCCAATATTATTTACCCTTTTATTCTCTTTGCACGTGAAAATGGAGACGACACACTAGGAGTTTTAACCCAGGGACACTGCAGTTCCTACCGAAGAACTGGAATCACCACTAGGAGCCGGCTTCAGCAGCCAAGGACCGCTGCATCCGACCACAGAAGGGATGGTCTCAGGTCACACTCTCACCATCGCGGTCTTCCACTCTGTGAAGGCTTTTCTAAGCTCTCATCACACACATTATCCAAGCCCACCGCCTTCTCCTGAGGTGGTCTTGCGCACACCAAAACTCTCCACAGGTGTAACAAACAGCCCAGCACCAGCTCCCAGAAGCAGCAGACATCAACAAAGAAAACCCTTTGTCTCCTGGGACTGACCTTCAAGAAAGCCTGGCGGACAACCCTGAGTTTGGGTTACGCACTCACTGTGGTTCGTGTTTGCGAGAACCTCGTGGGAGGTGCCGGGCGGGCTGCTCCGTTTGTTTCTCCCGTGCTGTCCTGGAAAACAGAGTTTTGTCTGGAGTCTCCTCGATCAACAGGCTGAGGTGACGGCACAGACGAGAACCTGCCAGTGTGCCCAGGAATCTGCTGGCACTGACAGCCGCCGCCGCCTGCAGGGGGACCCGGCTTAGGGATGCTTCGGGAACAGGACCTGCAGTGTCACAACAGCAAACGTGAGCAGCATTGCTGAAGGCGGTTCTGCCACCAGCGCACCTGCTACCCCGGTGGCATCAAAGGCCGACTCTGCAGCAGTGACCACATGGCCAAGACCACACTGGCTTCCCAGCAGCTGTCCTGAGGGGCTACTCCGGGACAGCACGAAGAAGGGCGCCTGGACACACGGGGAAGGCTGGACTCGAGCACTGGGGATACGCCCGGAGAGGAGGCCTCTCCTCCTGGCGAGCCTCAGTATCCTCTTGAGCGACCTCACTGGCTCCCAGGTAAGACGGCATCGTGGGTACAACCGCAAAGGTTTTTACAGCAGCCTACTAACACCAGAAAGCCAAGCTGGGTGTCTCACAGAAAACGTCAGTATGTTACCACTTCCCATAAAGAGAGGTGACCAGAAGTCTCCCGGGTTGCGCCTAATGGAAACTGATTGGCAGTGGGCGCTGGTCTGCGGCCCTGACCTCTGCCAGGATGGGTGGGAAGGTGAATGTCAGGATTCCCTAGGGCTCAAGGCCACCTGTATGTTAATTTAGAGATGACTCCGCAGATTTACCAAGTGAGCTGTACTCCCCTGGTATGACCATTTAGCATCAGCAGAACTGGAAGATGTACATGCCCACATCAAAGCCTTAACAGAACTTACCCAAAAGGCCTTAAATGATTAATCGGGCTATTAGCCTACTGAACTGAGGCTTCTATGATGAGAAAAGTGGTTACCACAAAATCACATGACCCTTGATATCCTTACAGCATCTCAGGGAGGCACCAGCACTGTAATTCAAACCGAACGCTGTGTTTTCTTACCAGAAAGATCCTCTAATGGGATACATTTAATGACCCACGTGAAAAATGAGGTTCCTGTCCTAAGTCGTCCACTTCCTAGTCTTCCTGATCCTTTCAGGGAACTGGTTTGGTTCTAGAATCTCATGGCTTAAATCCCTACCTATGACTTTATTCATGTTACTACCTGAATGACAACCTATCTCTTGTGTTACCCAGTGTGTAACCAGAGCTTTAACAAAATTAACGCTACCTAAGTCTTGAGGTAGTCAATCAGATATATATATATATATATATATATATATATATATAAAACTCTATACTGAATACTGTACTGGTGCAACTCTAGATACAGGAAGAAACTAGGGAGAATACCTCCTGGGTCATAACTGACGAGTTAAGAGAGGCAACGCAGAGGATTTCAGGTTATCTATCGGCAGGCCTAAACCAAAATAACACACTGGCCTCTCCTCATCTGGCCCAGGCATGAGAACTCCTGGCACCAGGGGCAGTGGACGGACAACGCTGCGGCCGTCAGCCATGTGGCGCCCACGTGCCCGCGTCCTGTCATCACGGACCTCGGTGCCGTTCTGTGACTAGCAGGGATCTCCTCCCTTACCTTTCAGAGCAGCCTCCCAGGCTGTTCTCAGTGAGGCCCCCAAGTTTAAGGCTCAGCTCACACCTCCGGTTGCGGGTTCTTCAGGCGCCAACAGCAGAGGCCCTAATGAATGAGTAGCTTTACATTTCTTATGGCAGAGCGTTACAACCACATTCCTAACACAGCGCTGGGAATGCGGCTACACAAAAGGACACTTACCTGTGATGGGTGGGACCAAGTCTCTCCAACTACGAGAGGAATACTAACACTTTCTTAATTTTAAACAGCCTGTCTACAGGTTTCATGCATATGACATTCCTGACTTGTTTCAATGTTTCTGGGCTAAGTGGTTTGTCTGCGTTTTTTCAAATTGTTGCAAATCTCAAAGGAAAAAAAAAAAATCCAGTATATTTATTGAATAAAATCTACCTCTAAGAGGACCCAAGGGTCACTTGTATAATGTGTTGAGGAGAGGAGAGCGTCTCTGCAGACTCGAGGATGACGACATGGGCTCTGTCCTTGCTGCCCGGCAGGTGAGGAAGGAGCGCCCCCAGCCCACTGTCGGCGAGCCAGATGGGTGACGGCAGTGAAGGGCAGAGCAGCGTCCGTGGCACCCGCCGCGGGCCACCCCAGGGGCACGTGCGGTGGTGCTCACAGCTGAACGCTCACCTGCCTTCCAGGGAGGCGTCTTAAAAGACAGTGAGCAGGAGGGCGCTGTGGGGTGTGTTGCTCTTGGTGTTCAGAACAGAAAGCCCTCAAGCAAACCTCACGTGTGAATTTGAGTCAGCTCCCTTCGGTTTCACGCTGCCTGAGTGAGTCAAGGGCACTCAGTAGGTAAAGTCGGAGCTTGACGTTAACACATGCAGACTACTGTATAAAATAAACAAGGGCCTGCTGCATAGCATGGGGAACTGCACCGAGTAGCCTGTCAGAGTCCATGAGGAAACGCTGAAAAAGGACAGACGCAGGTGCGTGTGTAACGGAGTCACTGTGCCTTACAGCTGACACAACATAGACTGTGCTTCAGTGAAAAATGCTACTGGTCCTTAATAAACAAAAACAAAAAAAGGACCTTGCAAGGGTCCTTCCATCTAGGTTGGAGACAGCCCCTATAAACGCCTTGTCCAGTATGCACAGTCTTATTCAAAGACAGACTGCTGTGATAAGCTGCAAAAACAAACGTACTTGAGTACCCTTTTTGTAATTAAACTTTACAATCATGTAACATAATTGGGACAGTTAGGGAATTTGGGATGGTCATGTATATACTGTAGTATTTAAAATAGATAACCAACAAGGGCCTACTGTATAGTACGGGGAACTCTGCTCAATATTCTGTAACAACCTAACTTGGAAAAAAATTTGAAAATGAATAGATACATGTATATGTATAACTGAATCACTTTGTTGCACATGTGAAAGTAACACAACATTGTTAATCAACTGTACTTCAATATAAAATAATTTTTAAAAAAGACAATTATGTGACATAACAAGGAACTATCTGGGAGGTGAGTCTTAGTACACACAGACCTCAATTAAAATGTCAAAATTCTAATTTTGTTATCAGGACCACCAGATTTTTCAGAATTCCATACAATTTCTAGAATATAATAACAACATTTACCCATACCTTATGACCTAAGAAAGTTTTGACAGTGCTTCCCATGTAATTAAACATACCAAACAATCCTAGTTTAATCTCTTAGACATTTTGGGCTTCTGGGCTCCTTTGTTACAAACCTGTTACAACTTTCCTTTTCCCGTATTAGTTTGTCCCTTACTTTCTTTCCTATTTAGAAATAACCAACTTTAGGACCAAGTTACTTTTCCCCTTAACAAGATGCATTTTCATTTCTTTCCTTGTATACTGAAATGTTTCACTTATTTTAATGACTTAAAATATACACATATATGTATATTACAGCTTTTCACCCTTAAAAGGGCTTCCCTGGTGGCTCAGTGGTAAAGAACTCACCTGCCAATGCAGAAGACGTGTGTTGGATCCCTGGGTGGGGAAGATCCCCTGCAGAAGAAAATGGCACCACTCCAGTATTCTTGCCTGGAGAAATCTATGGACAGAGGAGCCTGGCGGGTACAGTCCGGGGTCACAAAAGAGTAGGACGTGACTGAGCAACTAAACAACAGCCCTTAAGAACCTTAATCTCCAGCAAAAATAGAAGCAAGGATTGTTGATCATACCAGTGCTTCCTGATTGGAAAACTTATGTATTCTACAGCCTCCAGAAACACACACATCATCTCATGGAATAATTTCTGTCCTCAGTGTGGTGTAAGATGTTTCTAATAAACCCAAACATATTTAGTTTTTCTCTCATAAAAAAAAGTGGGTGAACTTAGACTTTTTTTTAGCAATTAGCGATTCAAACAGTAACTTCCCATTGTTTAACTTAACAAAACTTTCAAGTTGCCAAAATCTGGAGAGACTATTTTTAAGTAGATTTCCTAAAACAGTTATTCCCAAAGAGCTCAACTCCCAAAACTCTTATCTCAATTATATTTAACTTAAAGTCATTGTATCAAGTTACTTTCCTTGCTCATAAATTTTGTAACAGAATAAGATCTTATTAACTTTCTTAAGTATAATAAAATTATAGTTGATGACTCTTGAAATATGTCTGCATTAACTAAGTTTAATAAGCTTAAACTTTCAAACCAGATATTTAATACTGAGTATTTCCCAGATTGCATGAACCTGAAATTCATTTGGTTTCTTTTGTATTTTTAGTAAGCACTTAATTTCCTTTAAGCGAGTCACAGAGCTCATTTACACATTACTGAGTAATGTTGATACTATCGTAGGTAAAGACATACCTCTATAGCAGACACCTACATAGAGGCTCAGCTTTCCTGCTCCCCTCTTTTCTCTTCAGTCTCAGGAACTGTCAGAACGTCTACATCTCAAAGGCAGAGGGAGGGAAAAGCAGGTTCCTCTTAGAAAGCCACTTCCTCTCGCTGCATAGGCAAAAACCAGTTTTTAGAACATAAGAGAGCCCTATGTGGCCATTTTCAAGGTGAGAGCTCCTTCAGTACCCAAATAGCCTGTTCGGCCTAACTAACTGACAGTTGTTCAGTCGCTAAGTCGTGTCCGACTCTTTGCGACCCCATGAACCGCAGCACGCCAGGCCTCCCTGTCCTTCACCAACTCTCAGAGTCCACCCAAACCCATGTCCATTGAGTTGGTGATGCCATCCCACCATCTCATCCTCTGTCGTCCCCTTCTCCTCCTGCCCTCAATCTTTCCCAGCATCGGGGTCTTTTCTGATTAGCTGACTCTTCACATTAGGTGGCCAAAGTACTGGAGCTCAGCCTCAGCATCAGTCCTTCCAGTGAGTATTCAGGGTTGGTTTCTCTTAAGATTAACTGGTTTGATAAAGCGTGGCACACAGCACTCACCCCCTGCACTTCTAGACGAGCTTGCAGGTGGCTCTGGAACAGACTTCAAACTAAGCGATCAGTTTCGAGGAGCGTTTCCACCACATGCAGTTACCAGGATCCTCTCAGGATGTCTCTGAGAACACTCAATCCTTCCACTTCCTTTCTTTTCTAATCAGCAGGGTCTCCCTTCAAACCAGGATCCAGACCCCTAACAAGGGTCAAAACCAGGAAGAGAGAGCAGGGTGTGGACTCACATACTGAGACAGACAGACACACACACCCCCCTAAGACGATAAACAAACCCAGTCCAGAAGGCTCACTCGGATTCAGTGGCTTAAAAGCCAAGGAATTTCATGCTGTTCCCCTTACCACCCACAGAACAGTTTCAGCTGAACTGTGGTGTTGTCATTTAGAGAGCCACTTGGGGCCATTTCTCCCTGGATCTCAAGGAATACTGGAGAAAGCAACATTACAGTAAAATAACATTTTCTTCCTGCACGTGGGAGCATCACTGAAAACGACCCAGTTCTGTAAAACACCCCCCAGGAAACTCCGAGATGGATCAGAGCTCTGGTGCATTCTGCACACAGCAGTGTCGGGGACTCTGGGGGTGGCCCTGAGGCCAGAGTGCCAGCGTGGGGGGGTGCGTGGGGACAGAGATCACAATGTCCAGGCCTGCAAAGGCCAGCGCCTGACACTGCAACTGAACAGCAGTAAGAACAACGTACCCACCAGGCCAAAGTTAGATGTGGCTTGCAGGGCTGCATCTCGGCTCCGCGTGGGGGCTTTGGCCGGGGTCCCCTCTGAGCTCTCTGGGTTCCCAGTCGTCAGAGAAAAACAACAAGTTTCTGAGTTTTTCACATCACTAAACATGATCTGACAAAACCGTGTATACATTGCGTAGTTTAGTTACCGAAAAGGGGGAAGCTTTTATTTAGAAAGAGAAATGTTGAGTTGGTAAGCTCTCCCACTAGAGCAGAAGTTTAGTAAAGGGAGGTGACCTGAAAGCAGCCACGGGGGTGTGCGCACCACTCGCGGTGGCTTCTTCTGGGTGAGCTGCAAACGTGACTCGTCCCATGAGAAACCCATCGGACCTCCAGGGCATGCCGGCTCACTCAGACCCGCTCCCCTCCTCCTGGGGCCGCTTGCCCCTCTCACGGGGGCTCCATCCTAAAAGCACAGATCAGGTGAGAGCCTGGAGCCTTGAGGAGAGGACCCCGGGGGACGCCTGCAGGAGCCAGCCTCCCCGCTCTGACCCCAGAGGGGTCCCCACTCCTGCCCGCCAGCTCCGCACCCTGTCCTGGGGCAGCGTCTGGCCGACGTGAGGCATGGGGACCAGCCTCCAAGGTGCACGTGCAGGAGGAAGAGGAGACGGTCTCCCCATTGTGCTTCTTTAAACACACGCATTGAAAGAAAACGTCAGCCCATCAGCCTGTCACCGGACCTGCCCTGATGCTGGCTGACCCTGCAGGGAGTCCGGCCACACCTGCCTCCAGAGGCCCCCATGTCGCCTGCAGCCGCCGGCTTCGCCACAGGGCTGAGCTGAGGGCTGCTCTCACCCCCGAACTTCTAACACTGCCCTTCCGGATGGACCCTGCGCCTGTCCTGGACAGGCAGACACGGCCGCTCAGGGCTCTGCAAACGGGGGATGCACCTGGGCCTGCTGGCTGGGGTCAGCAGGGCGCTGCTGTGCTGCACACAGTCCACGGGCCTCAGCTGCGAGGCCGCTGCCCAGCCGGCCACCACCCAAGCCTCAAGCCCTGCTGTAAAGATGGACGGTGCCAACTCCCCGGCAGAGTGAGTGCCAGAGAGCAAAGCACCCTCGGTGTCCAGCGCTGTGACTGGGAAAGTCGGAGCCCAGAGCAGCGACGCCGGCAGAGCCGAGCGAGGGGACGCTCGGGGTGGAGGAGGGCAAACGCTGTCGGGCAGCGGAGGCAACGGGATGCTGGGTCACCATCTCAGGAGGCTCCTTCTGCCCAAACGCCCAGCTGTGTCTTCCTTGGAAGTCTGTCGGGGTGGAGCCAACAGCAGCTTGGCTGAGACAGGCTGCAGAGACTGAACCTGGAAGGTCCAACTCCCAGTGAGGGTCACGTGGGAATCAAGCTGTTTCAGATCTTAACCTGAGTTTTGAGCACGTGAACACTTATCATCACAGCTGCATCTCCAAGATGGAAAACCTCTGCAGCAAGGTGAACGGCACTGAGAGACACGCAGGGATGTGCCTTCAGGTTCTGTAAACCTCGGTCACTTTATTCAAGTGCTGGGCGGTGGAAACAGCCTGCTCGGCCCCCAGGGTCTGTGCGAGGGGGAGGAGCCCCAGGAGGAACGCGGGTTGCTGGGTGTGTCTCACGTTGAAACCAACTCTCCAGGTGACGCAAGTAGGTGTTACACCTCCTGACCTGTGTGTGCCCCGTGCCCCCGCCTCCGCGCTCCCCGTACACGAGACTCTCACGACCAATAATGTGTTTTCCAAAAACACTCAAGAGCACTTTCAACAGATACAAGCTTTTCATTTTAATTGCACATTCGTGGCAAGAATAAGATGTCAGCACTGTCGATTAAACCGTGAGGCCAACACGTGAGGGTGGCGGCAGGGCTGGTCACCCTGTGGAGGAAGGAAGGGGGCCCGCAGCTCAGCACCACTGGGGCCAGGTCCCCCGATGGCTCCCTGACTCAAAACCTACAGCGATTAGGAGTAAGGGGCTGGCTGCACACTTGGTTAAAAGCAGCTCTCACATCTAGACAAGTGATGACTCACATCTCCCTCCAGTGTCAGCAGAGACACACAAAACGGAACCAAAATTCTCGCTTGGATAAGCTTTGCAGGGGAGAAGACCTCTCAGCGGCCCCGGGGCCGCCGTGATGGGGTGACAACCTGGGGGCCTCCTCTCCTGCCGCCACGAGCAGGGCCGTGAGGAGGTCGCAGGGACGCCTCAGGGGCTGCCCCACGGCCCTCTGTGGGAGCCTGCGCACAGGCCTGGCGGGACGCTGTCCCTGGGCACCTCGGCTCCAGGCCACCCGGCGCCACGCGGCAGGCACACACGCCCGGGGTCGGTGTTGGAGGCGGGGGCGGGGGGGTGGCTGCAGGCCGCGGGCTGGGGGCCGAGGCTGCTACCTGGCCTTCTTGGGCGGCGCCGGCCCGTTGGGGCGGCTGGGCGCGAAGTTCCAGTCCACGGGGTTGAGCAGCTGCTGCGTCTTCTTGCGGGTCCAGTAGGGGTTGATGAGCAGCGTGAGGAGGGCCAGGCCGACCACGAAGAGCGCCAGGTGCGGCGGGAAGAGGCTGCGGGCCAGGCCGGCCCAGTGGCCCAGGCACACCCACCACATGTGGTAGGTGAGCACCATGCGGCAGTGGAAAAGGTGCACCATCGCCCACTGGTTCAGCCTCCAGAGCCGTGAGTCCGCCCAGCCGGCCTGTCGGGGGCAGAGCGCAGTCAGGGGCGCAGCCGCGGGCCCCCCTCCCGGGGGCTCCCCCTCCCTGGGACTGCCCCCGCCCCGGGTCGTGCACACACTGCACACAGCCAGGGACTCGGCAATGCTGGGAGACACGTCCATCACCCGTGACCAACCTCCCCAGGCCCCGGGAGACGAGCCCAAGCGGACTTGCCCTAAAATGATTCTAAATTCACAGTAAAACTAGCTGTGGCCGAAACCCAACAGGGAACTTGAAGACTCTGCACAGCAGACCGTGCACTCAGAGACAGGCCTTCGTGGCTTGTGGCGGGGACCTCGCTGCGCCGAGACGGCCCACAAGCCCCAGACCCACAAGCTTGGGCACCCCAGGCTCTCCTCGCCGCCTGGAGCCACGCTGGGGCTGGGGCTCGTCCTGAGCCCCCTCCCAGGGGAGGGCCCGTCTGGAACGTGCAGGAGGAGAGGGGCCCAGGGAGGCACTGCTGCGGGCCAGCTAGCTGCCTGGTGACCCTGGGAACAGGGTGGCTTTGCAGCAGCTGCACCTGCCGAGCCCTGAAGGGACATGGACACTGATCTCGGGAGGGACCACGCTGTACCAGGGGAAGACCCTAACCTCTCGGAGCTGCAGAAGGTGTACACACAGCTCTACATGGAAAGACGAGAAGCAACGGGAGCCGTGACCCAGGGCCAACTTAAAACAGGTGGAAAAACAGGAGTTTCTTCCTTGTCTGTAGTACTGTGAACCTCCAAAAATAACTTCACAGAAAATCTGAGTTGCCTGCCGTTTCTAGACCAGGCATGACCATGTCCTCTTCTACCACCAGGAGTGTTTAAATCAGCTGCAGATAATACCCAGAGAAACACTCTATTTATTCCGGCAGTTTTAAATATTAAAAACTCCATTTACATTAGCTTCTACCAAGCCTAGACTAAGAAATGAGTGTGAAGAAAAGCAGAAGGACGAGGCAGAGTGAGACAGCAGGGAGCGGGGAGCCCAGGATCCCTAACAGGTCTTTGGAAAACTCTTGGATGAATTGAGGCACATTATGTTCTTGGATGGAAAACACTCAAAAGACATCACATTCTTTCCTCCTAGAATCCATCCACAGATTTAGTCCAAATAAGAGAATATCTCCCTCTGTGTTTTATCACTTTAAAATAACTCTAAATAATTCCACCCATGCAGTAAATGCACCAGGAGGGCTGAAGGTGCCTCAGTAAAGGATGAAATATGGTGATGTTTCAGAAATAAGGTGATGCCAGTGCAAGAAATAAGCAACACAAAATGCAGAAATAAGTAAAATATATGGAGAGCTGATACTGGGCAGCATTTTGACTCCCCAGGGAAAGGATGGATGATGTAATTACATTAGGATGCTTGCTCGCTTCCTGGGAAGTTCAGTGGGATCTCACTTCCCATCTTACTTAAAAATACTTTTTTTCAAATGTCAATATTTCAAAGAAAAAGAAAACCAGAGTACTAGGGAAACAACAGAGTTCTATAGAAACAGTTTTATACCCACTGCGTGGGGCAGGCATTCTCCACTTTATGTCAGTCAGAATCATGACTCACACAAATAAAGTTCCTTAAACTGTATGATCAGACAGAAAAGAGTGCTTCTCAAACACGAAAACTTGTAAGGTTTGAGGCTTTCAATGATAGATTCTTCACGTGAGAAAGATTTAGCCTTTGCCTTGGCCCGAAGGACGTTAAATGTACAGACTGTAGAGTGGGGATGTGAGCCAAGTGTGCCTTGGGGTGCACACACAACGTGCAGTGAGTTGGGAATGCCTGGGGGGTGGGGGGCCACTGCTCAGCCTTCCCACCCAAGAGGCCAGCAAGCCATCTTCCATCCACTGAGCTGTCTCCTCTAAAGTTAACTCAGTTCAGTTCAGTCGCTCAGTCGTGTCCAACTCTCTGCGACCCCATGAACCGCAGCATGCCAGGCCACTCTTTTCCACTGTTTCCCCATGTGCTGAAAGCAGTCATCTTAAATCACTAACATCCACACCAGAAGCATGAACTTTACTCCTACAATAATTGCATTAAGTTCAGAAAACTCCAAGTTTGAGAACTGAGCATTTTTGCTCTAATTCAGGCACTAAAATTTTTGCCTTCATCATCACCAAATGCTCTGAGAAAAGCTGGGTCAGTAACAATCTGAGACTTAACTATGCAAGGTTTGTTTGTCTAGCTTGGGTCCCAGTAGGTAGTGTGCCTGGTATATATTTATATAAAAATTCACTGTTTTTTTTTAATATCAACTCATTTGCACCTGGATTAGTGTCTCTGTGGATGAAGTTGTCTCTACCAGCTTAGATGTATGAGTGTGTAATTTATTTATTATCATTTCTAAACAGCATTTCAAAACCAAACTGAAGGAGGAAACAGAAGTTTACACCCACCTGGGGTGTAAACTACATCACACTGGTGGTGACATCTGGTCCTGACACTTGCCCGCATCTCATCAAACCAGAGTCCAAGGCGAGAGTACCTGGACCCTGAAGCCTGATGAAGCAAGAACTCGGCAGCTTTATGAAAGGCTTAGAGGGGTTTCAGCATCCGAGTGGCATTTACTCCCAAGGCTCAACAGGACCTGAACTAGAAGAACTAGTCTACCTGGACACGCTGACTCTGAGCTGTCCTAGCTGAAGGGACAGCTTTGCTGTGGGGCTGCTGGCCACGTGATGAACACAGCAAGGCTGCAAAAAGGGGGTCACATCCCGGGACTCCCCTTTTTCATTTCCATCCTGAGTGAATGGCATCCAAACACTTCAGAGGAAAAAGACCCCAAACAAAGTGCCTCCCTCTGAGGTCCCCCGCAGCTGGGGTCTGTCTGCTTCCTGAGGAGGGGGCCGCCCCACCTGGGGAGGAGCTTCTGAAGACCTCCTCCCCAGTGGCTGACGTGTGAGAGGCGCTGAGGGAGGCCTGTGTGAGCTGCAAGCCACAGGCAAACTCCATCGTGAGGAATCAGGGACCTACGGAAAGGGCCCTGCCGCCAGGACAGGCCCCCTGGAGCGACAGGACGGTCCATGTCCCACAGCACCCTGGGGTCAGGAGGAGACCCCAGCTCCCTGCTTCACACCGAAGAGGGAGGGGCTGGGGCGTCCAGCACCCCAACTTGCTGGCGGGGCTCCCAACAGGTGAGCAGACAAAAGCCACAGCCTCCGCCCTTCCCCAGGAGGATGCGGACAAGAAGCCCCAGGGCCCCAGCTGGGCCGATCAGTGGGATTCCTCCAGGCGGGGACTGCGGCGAGCTGGGCAGAGGTCAGCTCCATCTGACGCACGGACTCCAACAGAGGCCCTTCGCTCCACACGGAGGGGCAGGACCCATCCCCAGCCCTGCTAAGGGGCGGCCCATGGACTGGCACAGGATGCTCCCCGGGGCAGGAGGATTTGCGGACAGAGTGGGACACGGCTTCCCCGGCAGTCCAGGGGCTGGGAATCCGCACCAGTGCAGGGACAGGGCTGGATCCCCGGGTCTGGGACCCCCACAGGCCACGGGGCAGCGAAGCGCACGAGCCCGAGTGCCCTGGAGCCCGTGGTCTGGAGAAGCCCGACACCAGAGAGCAACCAGAGAGCCTGCATGCGGCGAAGACCCCGCACGGCCAAGAGAAATACACGTGCTTTAAAACGGAACATTAGCAAAGAGATGGAATAAAAAAACCTCCTAACAGAAACCAAGGAGCTTCAGGACACAATAACTGAATTGGGAAGCCTACCAGGGAGGTGACCAGTCGTCTGCAGGTTCAGTGTGAAGGGTGTCAGTGCCTTGGTTTGGCCCACTCTTTGCAATGCCCTGGACTGTAGCCCACTAGGGTCCTCTGTCCATGGGAATCTCCAGGCAAGAATACTGGAGTGGGTTGCCTTTTCCTTCTTCAGGGGATCTTCCCGACCCAGGGATCGAACTCAGATCTCCCGTACGGCAGGCAGATTCTTTACCATCTGAGCCACAAGGGAGGTGTACAGTGTAACCCCTGCCAAAACTCCAATGGCATTTTTAACAGCAATAAAAATCTAAAATTCATACGAAACCACAGAAGACCCCAAATACCCAAATCAGTCTTGAGAGAAAAGAACAAAGCTGGAGACACCATATCTTCTGATTTCAAACTCTATTACAAACCTAGAGAAATAAAAACTGCATGAACCGAGCGACAGACAGACAGACCAGAGGAACAGCACCAACAGCCCAGACGAAATGTACATGCGCACAGCTAACTGGTCTTCAGCAGGGGCCAAAGCCACACAGCCGGAAGGAGTGGTCTCTTTAGTCAGTGCTGCTGGGAAACTGCACATTCACACATAAAAGAATGAAAAGGAACCCCTATCTCACACTACACAGAAATCAACTTGAGATGGACTGAAGGCTGAAATATAAGACCCAACACTCCTAAAAAAATACAAAGAGGAAAAGCCTCATGGCACTGGTTTTGGCAATGATTTCATGAACATTATACCAAAAACAAAGACAACTGAAACATAACTGGGACGACAAACTAAAAAGTTTCCTCAAAGCAGAGGAAACGCAGAGTGAAAAGGCAACCTACAAAGTGGGAGAAAATACTTGCCAACCATACGTCTAATAAGAGATTAATCTTGAACCCCAGGGCTTCCCTGGAGGCTCAGGAGTAAAGAATTCCACCTGCCACTGCAGGAGACACAGGCTTGACCCCTGATCCGGGAAGACCCCACATGCCACACAGCCATTACACCCTTGAGCAACATCTAGGAGCCTAAACTCTGGAGCACAGCAGTCGCAGCTACGGAGCCCATGAGCCCCAGGGCCCACGAGCCTAAATGAGAGAAGCCTGCGCATCGCAACTGGAGGGAAGACCCTGTTTTCTGCAATGAGAGAAAAGTCTGAGCAGCAACGAAGACCCAGCATGGCCAAAAATAAATAGATAAATATATAAAATCGTTTTTTAAAACAGGACTACAACTCAACAGTAAAAAATAACAAAGACTCTGATTGAAACGTGGACCAAGGACTTGAACAGCTTGCCAAAGATGACCACACAAACGGCCAAAGGACAGATGAAATGAAAACATGCTGTCACCAGTCATCAGGGAAAAGCAAGACCAAAGCCAATGAGCTAACATCCAAGAAACAAGGAAAACACACATTGGTGAGGACGTGGAGAGACTCGAACTCTGCGCTGCTGGTGGGAACAGAGAACGTGCAGCCACTGTGGGAAGCAGCGCCGGGGTTCGTTTCTAAAACCAGAACTGCCTCAGGAGCCAGTAAAGGAACCGAAACCAGGATCTGGAAGAGCCTCAGCACCCCGAGTTCACTGCAGCACGGGTCACAGGAACAGACTGAAGCGCCCCGAGCACTCCCTGATGGAGAACGCGCTTCACCCTCGTAATGGGAAACTGCTCAGCCCGAGAAAGGAGGGAGCGCTTCAGAGTGCCGCAGCACAGCTGCACCCGGAGGACATTCACCCAGCAACACAAATCAGGACAGGAAAGACGGCACAACGCACGTGGATGAGGCGTCCGGTAGTCCTCAAACAAACCACGGAGGGCGGCTGCTGGGGGGCAGGAGGGAGGCAGCAGGTTTCCATCAAACGAGACGGGTAAGCTCCAGAAACCTGCTGCACACGTGTGCTGGCCACGAAGATGTGTGTGAAATAATGCAACGTGAAATAAAACCTTCAAGAGATGTATACAGACACACAGAAAAAGCACATTTTCAAGGGCTTGCAAATGCTGTCTACTGAGACCTCCCTGGCAGTCCAATGGTTAAGAACCCACTTTCCAATGCAGGGGACACGGGCTTGATACCACTTGCCAGGGGGCAACTGCAACTAAGCCTGCGAGTCACAACTACTGAGCCACAGCGCCACCATGAAGCCCCGACAGAGGCAAACAAGTGAGAATCTACCAAAAACCCTGTCCACTGAGATAGACACGATATCTACCACGTCGTCTTCTGCCATGGGCTGGAAGCCTGAGAGAGCTGCTTAAAATTATTAAAATGAAATTTGATCAGAATGAGCTTCCTACTGCCTTCACGCTCTAACCCAGGATGGGGACAGCACAGGCCACAAGGGGCCGGCAGCAGGGGTGTCAGGGGTGAAGGGACCACGGCCGGGCGCAGAGGCTGTGGAGGAACCGACCGAGCAGGTGTGGGGCACCTACCTTCAGCAGCATCCAGGAGATGCAGGTGAAGGGCGTGCTCATCTCCAGGAGCAGCGTGACCATGGGCAGGTAGTGGCCGGCTTGGAGGTTGACCGCTGAGCCGAGAAACCCCAGGAAGGCAAAGAGGTGGTGCACGGCCAGAAAGCCGTCGAAGGTGCGGAAGAGCACGTTGGACACATGAAGGGCGAGGTTCTCGAAGAAGAAGAAGCCGGTCGCCGTGGTGATGTGGAACCAGCACCAGTCCTGCTGGCCAAGCGCCTTGTCGGCCTGGAGCACGGGGTCCAGCAGCAGCGCCCACAGCCCCGCCGCGGTGCCCTGGATGCCGAAGACCGCGCGTGCGGCCGCCAGGTTCCAGAAGACCTGCTCGCGGGCCGCCAGCGAGCGGTAGGTGGCAGTCAGGGAGGACAGCCAGTGGCAGACCACGAAGACGCCCAGGTAGAAGGCGCAGCCGGCGGCCGCCAGCACCCCGCGGACCCGCCCGGAGGTGTAGTCCAGGTCAAGGGCGCCAGCGCCCAGGAGGCTCATGCTGCCCGCGTTGTCTCAGCCAGGCCAGGGTCCGCACGCTGAGCCAGGGCCGCAGCCCCCGGACCCTCATGCGCCCGTCCTCACCCTGGGGAAGAACAGAGCCTGACCTTCTGCTGGCCGGACGGAGCGGCACGCAGGCCGCGCCCGCGCCAGGGAGACGGTCACAGCACAGGCAAAAAGCCTCCACCTTGTGCTTCTGAGTCTGGGTGTCACAAACACAGCAAGAAAGCTTCCGCTGGAGGGACAGATGCATGAGAGACAGTGACGTGACAGACGAGGGGGTGTGGACGGGGCAGGGAAAGACATGGGCCCGGCTCATCTGTGTGTGCACGTCTATGCGTGTATCTGTGTGCGTACATCTGTGTGTGCGTGTATCTCTCTGTGTGTAATCTGTATGTGTTTATGTATACATCTGTGTGTGCATGTCTATGCGTGTATCTGTGTGTGTACATCTGTGTGTGCGTGTATCTCTGTGTGTGTACATCTGTGTGTGCGTGTATCTCTCTGTGTGTAATCTGTATGTGTTTATGTATACATCTGTGTGTGCGTGTATCTCTGTGTGCATGTATCTCTGATCTCTGTGCATATGTGTATCCGTCTGTGTGCACATCTATGTGTGTACACATCTGTGTGTACATCTGTGTGTGTATCTCTGTGTGTGTGTACATCTGTGTGCACCTCTGTGTGCACGTGTATCTGTGTAATCTGTGTTTATCTATGTGTATACATCTCTGTGTGTATCTCTGTGTGCATGTATCTCTGATTTCTGTGCATACGTGTATCTGTGTGTGTACATCTATGTGTCTACATATCTGTACATGTATCTGTGTGCGTGTACATCTGTGTGTGTGCGTATCTGTGTGTGTGTACATCTGTGTGTACATGTATCTCTGTGTGTGTAATCTGTATGTGTTTATCTATGTGTATACATCTGTGTGTGCATGTATCTCTGTGTGCATGTATCTCTGTGTGTGTACACATCTGTGTGTGCATGTATCTCTGTGTGTACATCTGTATGTGTATCTATGTGTGTACATCTATGTGTGCGTGTATCTCTATGCATGTGTACATCTGTGTGTATGTGTATTTCTGTGTATACATCTATATGTGTATCTGTACATCTGTGTGCATCTGTGTGCGTGTATCTCTGTGATCTTTGTGTGTACGTGTATCTGTGTGTGTGTGCATCTATGTGTGTATCTCTCTGTGTACATCGGTGTGCGTACATCTGTGTATACATCTATGTGTGTACACATCTCTGTGTGTGTGTATATCTATGTTTCTGTCTACTGTGATGTTCTGACATCTGGACTCCCCAGACACCACCCCACCAGCCAAGGGCCCACCAGGAGCCAACCATGACCTGTGCCCAACCCCCAGCAAGGCCCAGCCTCCGCCACCTGCCCTGCCCCAGGAGAGGACACTCCTCTGCCTGGATCACCCCGGCCGGGTGCCCGGCAGCTGAGAATACCCCTGTCGCCCAAAGCCCAGAGAAATCACTAGAATGGGCCAGTCTCGTGTTCACCCCACCCTGCCTGCCTTTCCCTGCAAACCCAAGGACAGGCCATGGCCTCTGTCCCCCTCTGTTCTGTCCTCTGCCTCCTGGCTCCCGGGTCCCGCCTCCAGGCCCTGTGAGCACCACGGGCTTTGTCATCCTCAGTGGCCACAGCTGCCTGACCCTCTCAGAACAGAGCCCGGAGTCGTCTGGTCCCGCAGTGGTCAGCTTCCAGCCCCACAGGGTGGGGGGCAGCTCCGACAGGAGTGGGCTGGGGGGTGAGAAGGAAGCCTCACCGTCCAGAGCCAAGCCCCAGGTAGGGGCCGCGCGACCCTGAGCTCCGCTGAAAGGTAGCCCCTCTCGAGCCTTCACCCTGTCCGGCCCCTCCCTTCACGTGTCCCCCCCGCACTGTGCTCCAAGCCAGCACCTCACTTCATGAAGCTCTGTCTTGAAATGGGGGTTCCCCTTCCCGTGACTCTGAAAAGCTCTGACTAAACAACTTAAGCTCGCCAGGGGAGTGGCCCATACAGGGGCCCCTTCTCCAAGGCTAGGGGACCCCAGGACCCCGGGAGTAAAGAACCAGGAACAGGGCAGTGGGTTCTGACCCCAGCTCCACCATTTAGGAGCGGGAACCCAGGAGCCAGAGTCTGACTACAGGACAGAGGTCGGCCGAGCGGAGGGCAGGAGCGGACACGGGGCTGCTGACTGGGGGTCTGCCTGGCTCATGGGACCACGGATTCCCAGGAGCCAGGCAAGCCCAGGCCGCTCCATGGGCCTCTGACCACCACGCGCCCAGGCCCTCAGAGCCTGGCCGGGGGCTCAGACCGCCTGTGGGCAAGTCTGTTCCTTTCAATCACGCAGGGCACTCTGGGCACTTGCCCAGGGCCTGGCCTCAGTGCCCTGAAGGACCAGCTGCAGGCGTGTCTGACAAGCCCAGGTGCCCTGAGCAGGTGCAGAACCACTGAACATGGCCTGTGCCCCCAGCTCTAGGGCCCTGCGACCCTGAGAAGCAGTGGTTTAGTGGCTTCCTTTTCCTAACCAAGCGAATGTAACTGAAAGCGTGTGAACGTCTCCTGTGTGCTGCAGGTGGTTTTAACTGTAAGGCAAGTTAAAAGCCAAACCAAACCCAGTCATCCTGGAGAGAGGGCCAGGAATGACCAGCACCCCTCACACCACATGCCCGCCTCTGATCTCCCTGCTGCCCAGCAGGCAGCTCACAGAGACATGCGGTCCTGAGGGGCTGGGCAGAGGGCCCGGGGGGGTGGGAAGTGGAGACGCGAGGCCACAACAGAGTCGATCACCCGCCTCTGAGGCCAAAGGAGAAGCCAGGGCGGCGGGGAGGGCGGCTCCCAGCACCCAGGAACCAGGGAAACCACCGGGCTCCAGAGTCACTGACGGGCAACCTCAGCCTGGTTCTGGGTCCTCACACCTTCTAGGATCTGTGCTGCGGTCAAGGCAGACACTGAAGCTCCCAGGCCAGACAGCTGAGGTGGGATCCATCAGAGACAAGGACACAACTCTCTGTGCAGACCAGGGACCCGACCCCAGGACTCCACTCCAGGACCTGACCCCAGTACTCAACCCCAGTACTCCACCCCAGTACCCGACTCCAGTACCTGACCCCCAGTACTCCACCTCAGTACCGACCCCAGTACCTGACCCCAGTACCTGATCCCCAGTACCTGACCCCAGTACTCCAGCCCCAGGACCCAACCCCCAGTACTCCACCCCAGTACTCAACCCCAGTACTCCACCCCCAGTACCTGACCCCAGGACTCCACCCCAGTACCCGACCCCAGGACCCCACCCCAGTACCTGACCCCCAGTACTCCACCTCAGTACTGACCCCAGTACCTGACCTCCAGTACTCCACCCCAGTACCCGACCCCAGTACTCCACTCCCAGTACTTGACCCCTGTACTCCACCCACAGGACTCGACCCCAGTAATGCACCCCAAGACTGGACCCCTGTATTCCACCCCCAGGAACTGACCACAGGACTCCACCCCTAGGACTCGATCCCAGTATACCTGCCCCACCCTGGTCATTGCTCAAGCCCTCCCCAAACACACCCTCCTGCACAGCTGCCGGCTCAGAGCTTCTGGGCAGGTTGGGCAGGTCCAACCTGTCACCCTGGGCCTCAGGGACACACAGATGAGGTGACCCATCTGAGCCATAAGGGGACAAGGCCAGGCCTTGGGTTGGAGGTGGTCTGCGGGAACCTAGTCGGCGACCAGACAGCCCCCAGAACCCCGAGATGGCACTGCTGCCCCCTGGCAAGCGGCACCCCAGCGTGCACCTGGGCGCTGCTCAGGAAGGCAGCACAGACCAGAGGGCAGTGGGCAGAGCTCCAGCGGCTCAGTGCCTGCCCCCCACCCCACCGCACCCCTCACCCTCCAGGCAAGGGGGCCCGGGCCCAGCTGGTCCTGTGGCAGTGGGCTGGCCTTACTTCAGGCCCCAGCTTGAGGTCACTGTCGCTGCCCCTGCAGAGCCACACCCAGGAGCACAGACCCCCTGCTCTTTCGATCCTGGGGGGCTCTGGAGTCACCCCCTGAAGCCCCTGCTTCTGGGCAGCCAAGGCCCCACAGCCGAGGGGAAGGGGCTCCGGGGCTGGAAAGCCCGCCTCTGCCCCACAGGCCTCCATTTTCTTGGGAAGTCAAGCTCTGTACAAACCTCGTCTCACTTTTTCACAAGATTTGGTGGTTTCGGCCGCTTCCCTGCACTGGGCCAGGCGTTTTAGGACACTGAAGAGGAGTGTTTCCGCAGTCCCGTCCTGGGACTGGGGTGTCGCCACCAGAGCAGGTGTGAGCTCCTGCCGTTCACTGGAGGCTACACTGATCCCGAACTTGGAAATGCGTCAGAAAGAGGGAAAAGCAGGCTTTCTTACAGCACCTTGGGTCGCTTGCAGGCCCCTGAAGGTCACCCGACTTGCCAGGGCACACAGCAGGTCTGTTTGGCTGGGACTGCGCCATGAGGTCAGCCAGAGGCACTGATGAGGTGCGGCGTTCCTGGACCATCCCCTGCCCCAACCGCCATCCCGGAGTTGGTTCCGTCCTCTCTGAGGGTCTTTCCTCAGTGAGTTAGTCCAACCTGATCTGTGCTCCCCGTTTTCACAGGAATTACACTTCTGTATTTTGAGAATTATACTTCAGCAGCTTTTAAACTTTTTTTTCCCAAAATTAAAAGACACACTCAACAGGGTAAAGCAATCATACTCCAAAAAAATTAAAAAAAAAAGAATATCACTGATTTGAGGATGCACAGCAGACATGCAGGAAGATTCTGCTGAGTTAAAGATGGGATGTGGCAGCAACAGATGGCTTGGACAGGATCAGCCAAGTCTTTAAAAAACTGGTCAGTTTCCATCTCACCTTTTTGGAGCTCTCCTCTTTTACTTTTCAGTACTTTTCATCTCCTAAAAAAGCTCCTATTCTCTATTCCACCCACAAAATTGCATCCCTTTAATCTGCAGTGTGAAAGAGGTGTTCTCCAAGTTTTAAAGTGTTACAACCCATTTTATGTCAATATTTAACACAGAATAAACTTCATTTTTGACATACAAAAAGTAAGTAAAAAAACACTCTCAATGAACATAACAAAAAATATAAACAAGTCCTACAGCGAGCACAACCTGGTCTCGGGCGGCCTATCAGTGTCCTCTTGGACCGCCCGCGGACTGCACCCCTTCCACCGCGGCCCGAGCCCCGCGCGGCTCACCTGCCGCCGGAGGGACCTGACCCTAGCCGGCCCACTGCCCGGCTCACCTGCGGACAGGGCGACCTGTCCTTCTGCATGCTCACCTGTGGACGGAGCGACCTGATCCTTGCCGGCTCACCTGAGCAAGCGTCGATCAAACTCCCGCGCGGCTCACCGGAGGACGAAGCGACCAGACCACTGCCCGGCCCACCTCCAGACAGGACGACCTGACTCCCTGCGCACTCACCTGAGGACGGGCGAGCCGGATCCCGCCCCCACAGTACAGGCCTGGCCGTCAAGTACCGCAGGCCGCACCTGGTGGGCGCGGGGCTCCTCGGCGCGGGGCTGAGGCTCTCAGATCGCACAGGAGACGCGGACCAGCAGGAGAACCCGCCCCCACCCAGCGCCCACCAGTGCACCCGCGCGCACGGCGCCGCGCATGCGCGTCCGGGGGGCGTGGCCTCCCGGCTGCGGGAGATACCAAGGGTGCAGGCCGGGCGGGGGTGCGGGCCGTACCACCGCACGGAGGGGGCGCGGACCGTACCACCGCACGGAGGGGCGCGGGCCGTACCACCGCACGGAGGGGGCGCGGGCCGTACCACCGCACGGAGGGGCGCGGGCCGTACCACGAGCGTGGGGAGCAGCTCTCCGGCCTCTAGGGAACCAGCCGGGGACTCGCCCCTCACGGCCCACGTCCGTTCCCCGGACCGAGATGGACCAGGAAAGGGCCACCGGTCAAGCACTTGTGGGGAACGCCGCCCGGCCACGCCTCAGTTCGACTGCCGCGCCTCGCGGAGACACCCGGCGGAGCTCCGGGAACCCGCCCCGGCGGCCTGCAGTGACTCCCCGGCAGAGGCCGCGGGCGCAGTTTCTCTTCCCCTTGGGCGGGCAGGTGACCGGCTCCCTCCAGGCTGGCCCCGCGCGCGCCGGGGCAGCAGGGTCCGAGCGCCGGCCGGGCGCGCGTGCCCGGGGCAGGGGCCGCACTGTTGCCCGGCGGCTCGCGGGGCCGTGGGGGGCAGGGGGAGGCGCGGGTGAACCCCGCGCCCTCTCCACCGCCCGGCCCCCGCCCAGCGTGGGGGCCTCGCCCCGGGCGCGCGGGGCCGGGCTCTGGAGCGCCGGGACCACCTCCCGGCCTGGAACTAGGCAGCCCTGCGCCCCGGATGGAGCATCGGGGAGAGGCCGTGAGACCCGGCTGACCCGCGGCCCCGCGCACACCTGGCCGCCCGCGTGCTCCCGTGTCCCCAGCAGCGCCCTCCCCGCGGTCTCACCCCCGAGCCTGCCTCCAGGACACTTGTCACCGCTGGGCATCCTCTGCTCTCGTGCCTTTGTCCCAGTTCCCTGTTGATTTTCTGACTGCGGTGTTAGTAGCCCCTGGACCCGTGCCCGGCACCTCCGCAGTGACCAGTGACCAGTGTGGGTGCGGCGGAAAGAACCCGTGGGGTCCCGTGGGAAGCGGCCTCTGCCCTCCCGCCCCACCCTGCCCCGCTGCCTGAGGCGCCCGTGGTCACTTGACTGGGCTGCAGGAAGGCCACCCAGCCCGCAGACTCTGCAGTCTTCCTGCCCCTATAACCCGTGAGGAGAACCACGGCCTCAGCCACCTCTCAGGACTTCTCTGAGGATGAAATAAGACATGGAAATATCAGCGCCCTTGAAAAGAAAGTATAAACGATTACTGTGTCCCTCCAGCACACTGGAGGTTTCTGCTCACACTCGGGCTTGGCTCATTGTCTAGTTTAGGCTGAACCCCGAGTCCTACCTGTCCTGTGGAAATAGATGTGAACCGCTGGGGGACCCACCGCCTCCGCCTCCCGGCCTCGTCGCCGAGCACTGCGCTGCGTCCGTCCATCCCTCCGCTTGTAGGTGACCAGGCCGCCTTGCAGAGGAGGAGCTGGGGTCGGGTCGGAGGCGCCAGGTGATGACTTACTAGTCACACAGGCAGTAAATTCCTCAGTGTCTGCAGGGGTCTTGTCATATGCTCTGCTATCTTTAAAGCATCCTGATAAAAGCAGTCATGTTTTCTAAAATTTACAGGTGTAACTAGTGATAAATAATCGGGGGAACTGAGAAGACTGAATGAAATGCCCCTGATTCCTGCCCTGGATCTATCCTCCCTGGTGAGGCACCTGTGTTCCCAACCTGGCCACTGGCCTCCTGCGGTCCACCTCCTCCCACTTGGACCCCTCTCCCTGCTGGGGGTGGGGTGGGGTGTACGTGTGTGTGTGTGTGTGTCTGTGTGTGCATGTGTCACCAAGGTAAGCCCTGTCTGTAAATGGTCGATTCCTACCTCAGCTGCATGCACACTCCCCATGTGTTGTAGGTAAGGGAGCCGGGCGGGACTGAGAGTAACTGACTGACTGGTCCCATTTCCCACAAGCTCCGGGAGGCCGAGTTTGGGGGTCCAGGCTGCAAGGGTGTAGAGAAGAGGACCAAAAACACTTCTTGTAGAGGAGGTGGCCAGGGTGGCATCTTTCTTTCTGATCATATAAGCAGTACATGCTCATTGTTTAATCAAGAAAAAGACAGTTTTTAGAAGATAGCAAAAAAGGGGTGGGATTTCTCCTCTCTTCCTAAGAACCAAGGAAGGGAGGGAGGGAGGGATCTCCCAGTTTTAAACCCCAGAGTTACTCTGGAGAGTGACATCCCCACACCCTGCTGCCAATCAACAGTTGAAAGCATTGGACCCGTGCTGGCCATCTGCGGACAACGGGTCAGAAATAAGCACAGACTCTGGATTCTGGCTATGCTGGCGATCAGGGTCTCCCCGCCAGCTCGAGCCAGGCTGCCCTCCGTCCTCAATGCCTGACCTTGGGCCTGTCCTTGCATCTTTAGTTCAGCTTTAGCAAAAATCCCCCGCCCTGGATATCTGATCGGATTCCTCAGCCCCACCTCCCCATGTTATCTCCTAGGCCTCCCTGTTGAGTGTCCAGTGAGAATACCCTGGCCTTGATTCTTCTTCCCAGGAACATCCGGTCCCCCAGCCCCCCAGACACACCCTGCTCCTTGGCTGTGACCCCACTTGTCCCTGTTGTATTTGGAAGCAAGCCCAGTCTCCTCCCCGCTGCCCCCTCCAGGCAGGCCTCCAGGTCCCCACACGGTCTCGTGGTGCCTTGAACTGGAGCTGCTCACTGTGCTTCAGCAGCTAGTCTTGACAGGGTCAGAGTGAAAGGTCAAGGTGGGCGATTAAATAGTTCATCCCACTTGGGGGCTGTGAGTAGAACAATACGGGAGACCCCTGTAGGTTCATGATCTCTCAAGGGAGCAGGCTTGCTGAGCAACAGAACCGTGTGAGAGAGGCACGACACATGCTCCAACAACAAAACGGCGGTGACGTGAGACCCACATCCTACCCGTGAGCTCAGTACATTAGGGATCCCCAGAACGTGCTCTCTGCACACACAAAAAAGCAGTAATTTGTGGACCTTGCTTGACCATGTAGAGTCAAGAAAGCTTCCCTGCTCAACCCGGAGGAGGAGCTGATGATGGAAGCATGACCTCTGCTCAAGAAAGACAAAGAAGGTCTCCTCCCCCCTCCCCATTTTTCCTCTGATTGTGAAACTGTAGCCAGTGCGTTCTCAGGGCATCTCCTAGTCTAATAAAGCACCTCTTACCTACCACCTTGCCTCTCACCCCATTCTTTCTGCTCCAAGACATAAAGGACTGTGAACAGGAGCTCTTTGAAGCCCCCGAAAAAGCACCCACTTGGTTTCAGTCTCATGAACACTAGTTCCTTAACAACTGTGGCAAAACAAAAACTTCCTCCTGGAAAGAAGACATCACAGAAAAATGTATCTTCCTAGAGTCATTCCTGCTCCTATGAGTATTCATTATGTCCATTTCTTTCTCTGTAAAGCATGTTTTTGAACCACCAAACACGGTGCCTATGGCTTGAATCCAAGAGTCTGAAAACATGCTAAAGTCTCAGACTGGGGTCTGACTCTTTCTTGCCAGCCTTACTCCTCCTGCTCTGTGACCTCGGAAGGCTTGATTAGCCTCTGAGCCACAGACAGGAGAAGATGAGATTGGTCCAAAGTCTCTTCCAGGGACTTCCCTGGGGGTCCCATGGCTAAGACACGGTGCTCCCAACACAGGGGCCCGGGTTCCATCCATCCCTGGTCCAGGAACTAGACCTCACATGCTGCAACTAAAACCCAACACAGCCAAATAAGTAAAATAAAAATAAATATTAAAAAAAAAAGTCTCTTTGGGCATCCAGGCTTCTGCTCCTTGAGTGTCAGCTAAGCTAGTTTGCCTCTGGTGCAAATGATGAGCTGGAAGCTAATGGCTGTCATTATCTTGGCTTATAAAGAATCTTTAAGTTTCCCCTGGCCAAACACATGAATGTAACAACAAAACTGCCTCAAGAAAACTGCTGGTTCAAGCACTGCAGAGCCAGGCTGCTTCCGGGGCCAGCAGAAGTACACCCTCAGCTGAAACACCCCCTCAGGGCCAAGTCTGGACATTCTTGGTTTTCATGGCGTGGGGGAGGGTGCCCTGGATGCTGTGCACACCCGGAGATGAAGCACAGGAGACGTCAGCCCTGTGGGGGCCGGGGGTGAAGGTGCCCTAGTAACAAACAGAAACCCTGCGAGAGATGCCCCCCAACCGGTCTGTCCAGTCCCACTCGGGTAGGTACCAGATGGTAATCAGGTGACCTGGAGGGTCAAGCGCAACTGTGAGAAATGCTTGATTCATACCACAGAGAGATTAATGACCTTGGTCCCTCACTTTGGTTATTATTTTACAGACAAATTTGCAGACTCAAAGTTTGCCCTCCATCCCCCGCCAAACAGAGCACAAGGTGATACACACATCAAATACACAGGCATGTAAAGAAAACGGGATTTAGCGTTCCTACAACGTCAGGTAGAATGTTGTAAGCAGGCAAATCCCAAAAGTAACAGGCTGAGACGGGACATGTGCAAAATCGCCAAACAGCAAAAACCTACCCGAGGGGTGTCAGTTTTTTTCCTGGGAACTGCAGCGTTGGACACAGAGACAAGGATGTGAGACTGGGGTCAGCTGAGCAGAAACCACAAGCCGCAATAGGAGACAGACTCCTTGCTCGCAGGCCTCTCTCTCTTTTACAGTCACCGAGCCAGAGGGGCCATCAGTGAGCTGTCCCGCTCACCACGGCCTGCGGGCCCCGGATGGCCAGGCCCTCTGCTCGTGAGACCAGGCCAGAGTGACTCTGGTCTTCATAATGACTTGGTAGGCCTGGGGCATGTCACAAGCAAGGTCTGAGTCACTGTGTACGAAAGCCACCCGGCATGAGGGCCACGGGACGCCCATGCGCCACGCGGGGGCCGCGGTCATCCCCGGCGGGGGGCGGGGGGGGGCCTGGCCCCATGGCCACACCGGAGCCCAGCAGGCAAACCTGTTTAGTGTGAGTTGTTCCAAGGTAAAGACAACCAGCAAGATGGAGGACGAAGCCTCCAGAGGGTCCAAGAGGGGCTGCTTCTGCCTTCACCAGGTGGGGATGAAATGGCACACGCTGACCTCAGAGTCACGGTTCCCAAACAAGACCGCAGACAGGGCTTCCCTGGTGGCTTCATGGGTGAGAATTTGCCTGCTAGCTCGGGGACACGGGTTCTATCCCTGATCCAGGAAGATCCCGCGTGCCCCGGAGCCCGCGCCCCACAGCCAGAGCAGCCACGGCAACGGGAAGCCCGCCTGGCACTGCCGGAAAGCAGCCCCCGTGCCCCACAGCCAGAGAAAAGCCCACACAGTGACCGGAGGCAGCCAAAAACAAGCAAACTTTTTAAAAAAGAATAAAATAAATTAAAAAAAAAACAAAATCTGCAGACAGGGTAGCTTTATGTCTGGACACTACCAACTGGTCTTCTGTTCTTTTCTACCAATAAATATTAACCGTGAAAATCCATGAGCTCCCAACCTCCAGGCACCTGGGAGCAACCTTCCTGTTAGTACACAATACACTTAAGAAAAAGGGGCTTTCCTGAGAGCTCAGCTGGTAAAGAATCCGCCTGCAATGTAGGAGATCCCAGTTCAATTCCTAGGTTGGGAATCCCCTGGATAAGGGAAAGGCTACCCACTCCAGTGTTCTGGCCTGGAGAATTCCAAGGAATAGTTCATGGGGTCGCAAAGAGTCGGACAGGACTGAGTGATTTTCACTTTCACTTAAGAAAATAACAGGATGGTCTGAACTTGTGTTTGTAAGCATCAAGAGAAGAGACAGGGCCTAAGCTTAGGGCAGTCACTGTATCATAGAAAGCAAGAACACCCATGTAGATAATGCTTTTCATCAAGTTTGTTTCATAAGCATTTTTAAACTTATTTATTCATTTATGGCTGTGCTGGGTCTTCGATGCCGTGCGGGCTTTTTCTAGCTGTGGTGTACAGGCTTCTCCCTGCAGTGGCTGCTCTTTTGCAGAGCACAGGCTCTCGACTCAGGCTTCAGTAGTTCTGGTGCATGGGCTTAGTTTCTCTGTGGCAGTGAAATCTTCCTGGGCCAGGGATCAAACCTGTGTCCCCTGCATTACATTCTGAACCACTGGACCACCAGGGAACTTCAAGCATTTTTTTTAGCATGTGCTCCAAGTGAACAAGTAGCCACAGCCATTTCAGTTAACCATGGTTCATTCCAAAGGGAGAGGAGATATTGCGATAAAACAGAATGTATTCTTGGTTGAGAATGTAAGTCTTGGTTTAGAGCTATGTTCGTGTGTTAAGAATTTTTTTATTTTCTGTATTTATAACACTTTGATACCTTGGGGTGTGTCTGACCAGGAAGGACCGCCCCTCCCAGAGTGAGGAGACCACATATAAACTGCACAGCACCCCCCCACCCGCTCTCTCCAGCTCTCCTGTGACACTAGCTTCCCAGACAGGCGCCCTGATCGGCCAGGACAGACTTGTCAGACGGTGGGGGTCCCTACACCTGGAGCCCAGATCCAGCCGAAGTTGTTCAGACACTCAGCAATCCCTGACCGGGCCAGCCCCCTGCCCACCCTGCCTTTCCCAGGAGGACCACCACAACGGTCCCCGTTCCTTCTGTCTTCCCGCGTGACCCACCTCCTGCGAACACAGCTGTCCTCCTCCGCCACAGCATCTCCTGGGCTGCCTGTCTGACCTGCGTAGAACAAACCCAGGGCACATTTGAGGCAGTTTGCCAGAGTTCACACCTACATTTTCAGGTGGATGGACAGTTCTTTCAACCCTGTTAAAAACTAACAACAACAAAAAGACTCAAGACCGAAACAAAGCCAACGAGAGCAAGAACACTGAATTTTCTGCAGAATTTACAGGTGTGGGGACGGGGTTTAGTCTGTCTCTGTTTCTGTTTCTTTAAAATGCAGCTAGTAACTGTCCCTGCCGCCCAGACCAGCAGGTGGCTGCACCAGCGTGGCTCTCCTGGGTCGGGGTCATTTAAGTCCCCCCGTGCGGGTTGGTAAAGAGCTGGCTCCTGAGATACCCCCGGCAGTCCTGTGTCCAGGGCCTGAGGCGCTGACCTGTTTGGTGGACACCTGGGTGCTGTCTGCTTCCCTCACAGGGCCCCGTGGGATGGTCAAGGTCATCTCCTCGGTGATCGAGGCCCTCAGACCAGCAATGCCCAGTCCGCGCTGAGAAGTGTGGCTATTCTTACTCTGCTCCTTCACAGACGCTCGGGTTCCCAGTCTTGTTTGTACAATGTTAAGAGCCGAGGCTGAAGGTTACTGTTGAAGTAATTAAGTTCTTAACTGAAGTGCATAATTAAAAATTAATTGAAAAGAGGAACAAATAAGGTCTGCGGAGCTTCTGTGCTTGCGTCTCCTGCTGAAACATGACTTGTAAATTCAAGCCAAGCCACCTCGACATTCTTGCTGGGAATTAAAGCCCATAAGCCGCTGAGACAAGGGGTCATCGCCGGGCAGGCGCTGCTTGGACGCCAACACCATCGTCTCAAACACAGGTTTCCACTTAGCTTCCGAACGGCCACTGTGGCAAATGATGAGGGCAGCCAGCAGGAACCAGGGGCAGACTCAGGGGCACCAGGCTGGGCTGGAATTGGAACGCAGCTGGGAAAGTGGGGCGATGTAAGGACATGGGGCGCCTCCGGGGACCTGACGGGTCGGGGAGGGCAGGGGCTGCCTGGATGAATCCCAGAAACTTATGTTTAGGCCAGTCTGAGCTCAGTCATGGGAGGCATGGTTTAAACTGTCACCTCTGTACAAAAGTCTGCACAGTCTTGTCTGTATTTTGTCAAGAACAAGGCTGAAGCATCTTGGGGCCCGGCCACGGCCGCCCTGCGGGATGTGCAGGCAGATGCGGGCGGGCCCTGGGCACAGGAGCGTGTTGTGGGGGTTTCTGTGTGAGCCCAGCGGCCCTGGAACCCACGTCACAGAGTCATCCTCTGTGTGCAGCAAGGCCGTCTCTGGGGTGGGACGGGCAGTGATGATTCGGCATCTCTGCTCTGTCCCAGGAGCTCCTGGTCCAGGAGCATGTTGAGTCCTGCCCCAAGGCCACAGGTGCGCCTGGCACCAGCCACAGAAACAACCCAGAATCAAGGTCACCTTCCAAGCTGATGGAGCCCCTTTGTAACTGTTGTCAAAAGCCCCCTAATCATTGCTAACAAACTTCCTGATTCCCAATTACGCAAAGACGCCCACTCTAGAAAACATCCTATAGTGCCCCAGCCAATCACCTAAGGCCAGCTTGCCAGCAGGCATTGTCTTAAGGCTACAAAACCAGCTATTAAGTTATGAAAACTGTCAGCTCTTCCTGGTCTGTCAGGAGGTCGGCCCAATGCACTTGCAGAGTCCACTTTATCTGCCCTTTGCTCTTAATAAACTCACTCCCTTCTGAAATGCTCTGTGTCTAGAAATTCTTTTCCAACCCACACTCCGGCTGTCTCAACAGAGAAGATGGCACACCTCAGCCCATTCACAGCCTGTTCCAACCCTAACCCGGGGTGAGAGTAGGTGCTGGGAGGGCCTTGGGGGAGGTCACGAGGGTGGAACCTCCGGATGGCATCCGGGCTCTGAGCACGCTCGCTCTCCCTCCATCCCTCTGCCAGGTGAGGGAGAAGATGCCACCGATGGAGCTGGGGGGGAATCTGTCTGTCCTCAGCAGACATAGGAGCTGGACGTCCAGTCTGCAGAGTGTGAGAAATAAACATCGGGGATTAAGCCCCCAGCCCCGGGGAGTCTGCTGCAACTGCTGGAGCTGGGGCAAGGGTTCGGCCACCGTGTGCCCATGACTACAGCCCTGTCTGCAGCTGTGACTCTGCTCAGAATGTGTACACACAGCTGTATATGATGTGGAAACAGCACAGAGGAACTGTCCGCTCCACTGACAGGTGCCTGCTGGGACACCAGCACGCGCTCGCCTGCCTGACCCACGACTTGGTCCCTCTCGCTCCGGGGGCGCGTCAGCGTCCTGGGGCCTCTGTAACCCAGCACCGCATCTCGGGTGGCCTAGAGCAACAGGGGCTTGTTTTCTCACAGATCTGGAGACCAAGCCCCCTGGGAAGGCTCAGGCGGGTCTGCTCCCAGCTTCCCTCTGGTGGTGGCAGCGGGTCCTGGTCCCCACCAGCGTGTCCCTGCATCCCCCCTCCCCCTGCACTGTGCTCAGACCCTCCTTTCCATAAGGGCACCTGTCATAGTCCATTAGGACCCCCCCCCCCCAGACTTCATTTTAACCTGATGACCACTATAATGACCCTATTTTGAAACAAGGTCACATTCTGAGGGGCTGGGGTTAGGACCTACCATGTCTATTTGGGGAGGGGGCAATCCAGCACGGATCCCACCTCATCCAGGTGTCATCTCTCAAGGCCCCGTTCCACTCACCTGTTGCAGAGAAAAGGCAACAGAGGAACGGGCTTTGCTTCTTTCTTGAGAACAAAGCAGATGGAGAGAGGAGAGAGCAGGCCTGATGGCTCCTAGCTTTCACTTCGCTCCCAATCTGTAGATGTGACTAAGTGTGCTTTTTTGCCCCCTAACTCTGCATAAGCACCCGTGAGGCTTTGCCTCTGTGCTGATGACATCCCCTGTCTGGCGCTCACCTTTCAGCACTCTCCGCAGACCACCCCTTGCGGTGTTTCCTTTTTGGTTACAGATAGCAGGCCTCAGGACAATAACAGGAGACAAAGAGCCAACAGCGGGCTGAGGAAGTCAAGTCCCCCAGCACCTGTCTCCCCAGGTGCACCTTGACCTCTGACCACCCTATGGGGACTACAGCTCCGTTTAGGGGTCTCCTTGAAAAGGGAGATCCTGATGTAAAGTACTGCTTTGGGGCAATGGTCCAGGAGTGGGACTTGGAAGTCACGAGTGGGCGAGTCTCCACCATACGGCGGAACTACCTGGAAGCACCTGGAAACTAAATTCAAGGGCTCATAAAAATAAAAATAATGACATTGCTTTGGGCTTAGCAAACTCAGAGAAAAGGTCTTTGCTAACCTTTGAAGATATGATAAACTCTAAAATCATAAAACATAAAACTCATAAATTTCAGCCTAGTTAGAAATCTTGTCACTGATAAAATCTTTCAAATAACAGATCAGTTCTTTGGGGAACTACAAACAACTTTCTCTTGGAAATCTTGAAAACCAAAATATAAACACAGGCCACAAGGGCCTGAGACTGAGCCTGATTAACTCAATCAGACAAGACCTAAAACCAAGGGGAAAAGAAAAGTGACAAGTATAACATTCAAACCGCTGGAATTGCTCCCTCAGCCGAACCTGTCGTGGTCCAGGTGCGGGTTGGAAAAGATTTCCAGACATGAGACAGAATAAGAAGGAAATCAAGTTTTAGAGTGGGAGACTGTTTCAACAGTGGGCCAGCTCAAGGCAGAACCGACGTTGAACGGGGTCCTTAGTCCACTCTTATAGCCAGGGTACAAGGAGTGGGACGGGGCCTTGCAGGTCATTTGCTGATTGGATGAGGCATGTATACTGGGTGGGGAAGAGTAAGGCAAATACCTTCTCCCTGTGGAGTAGGAGGGGAGACAGGTTACACTGGTCAGGAGGACCTGAAATCCATTAATAGTTACAGCATGGGGGCAGGAGGGATGACACGGGTCTGGTCTTTCTGCTCCTGCTTCCAAGACCCTCCTTGGTTTCATCTGCTCTTTCCTCCTTGGGTGACCACAAAACCTTTAAAAAAATAATAAGCCTCAGTCATCTGAACAAGCAATTTTAATGTATTTCAACTGTTCTTTGTAAACTAGTAAACTTATAATGTAATATTTGGTTCATAACTAAGTCTTTGTGTTTAAAGTAAAGCCCTGAGATCTCTAGTTTTGCCTGCTTGTGTATACATTATACATATGAGATATCTCTACCTTTGGAAAGCATTATCAAAATTAAATGTATAAAAAACTACTAAATTAAGAAGTGATCGCTTACAAATTAAACATAAAGAAACCGGTGTAAATGACTGATTCCAGATTCACAGGAACTGGAAAATATTCCATATAGTTGATACCTGGTATTTAAGTTTACTGATCTAATTGACATGTGGTTAAGAGTCACAAAATCAAGTATAATATTTTATTGTACCTAGGTTTAATAAATATTTTATTTGTTACAAAGAAAATAACTTCATATAATAAAACTTTAAATGTAAATGAGATAAGAGCTTTGGAATAAACTTTTTAAAATAATATTTTTTAAATGTCTACTTAAAATGATCTGGTTGCAGGGAGAAAGCCAATTCTGACTCCATGTTGGAAACTGTTCCATTGACTTGCTTTTTTGTTGCTTTTATTACTATAATCACACTCAATGGCTTGCCCAGAGGACCCTGCCCCTCTGCTTGACTGTAAACTAAAGCGCCTTTGTTCAGCCCACCTGTGAATAGAAGAGATTAACACCCCCCTTCTGAAGGCTGGCCTTTCCCTTGGGGATGTTTCACAAGACTGAAGACCCTTTCACCCGCCCCCTGCCTCTCCCTCTCTATCCTGCCCTTGACTTTATTTCCTCACTGCTTCTTTCTCTCTGATCTATAAAAGAATCCTGGCATCCAGACCCCAATAAGATGGTTATTTTGAGGCACCAGCCTGCCATCTTCTCAGTCGGCCGGCTCCCCAACTAAAGTCTCTTCCTTGCCTCAACACCTCGTCTCTCAGATTCCCTGACCTGCCCTGCAGCAAGCAGAGTGAGCTCAGACTCGGTAACAGTCTTTCCAGGCATTTGGTAACTTAAAGTTATAAAGTTGTATTAATTGAAATTAAATGATAAAAGTTTATTACGTAGCTAAAAAACACTGAGACATCAATTACGAAATAAAAATCTAAAGGTATTTGTCATTGTTGCTCAGTCGTGTCTGACTCTTTGAGACCCCATGGACTGCAGCACCCAGGCCTCCCTGTCCTTCACCATCTCCCGGAGTTTGCTCAAACTCATGTCCATTTAGTCGGTGATGCCATCCAACCATCGCATCCTCTGTCGTCCCCTTCTCCTGCCCTCAATCTTTCCCAGCATTAGGGCCTTTTCTAATGAGTCAGCTCTTCCCATCAGGTGGCCAAAAAACGGTTTTAAGCTATTGCTTCAGCATCAGTCCTTCCAATGAATATTCAGGACTGATTTCCCTTAGGATGGACTGGTTTCAACTCCTTGCAGTCCAAGGGACTCTCCAGAGTCTTCTCCAACACCACAGTTCAAAAGCATCAGTTCTTCAGCACTCGGCCTTCTTTATGGTTCAACTCTCACATCCATACATGACTACTGGAAAAATCATAGATTTGACTATATGGACCTTTCTCAGCAAAGTGATGTCTCCGGTTTTTAATACGCTGTCTAGGTTTGTCATAGGGCTTCCCTCATAGTTCAGTTGGTAAAGAATTTGGCTGCAATGCAGGAGACCCAGGTTCGATTCCTGGGTTGGGAAGATCCCCTTGGAGAAGGAAATGGCAATCCACTCCAGTATTCTTGCCTGGAGAATCCCATGGACAGAGGACCCTGGCGGGCTCTAGTCCACGGGGTCGCAAGAGTCGGACACAACTTAGCGACTTAACTACTACTACTATGTTTGTCATAGCTTTATAAAGGTATTTAAAAATATTAACAAAAATGTATTTAGAAATATTAAAGGTAATTAAAAAACTATAAACATATTTCAAAATACTAACAAAAATGTTTGCTGTCACCCTGAAATGTTCTCTATAAAAAACCAAATATTTTTGGAAATTATCGCTGGTGTTCATGCTCACCTGTCCATAAAATGCCAATATAAAAGACTGTTCATAATTGCTTATCTCTTAGTTTTAACTAAAAATTAAGGTGTTCAATAATTAAGGATCCTAATTTAAACATGGAATTAAAGCTAACAAAATAACAAACATTTCAGTATACAGTAAGAAAGTAAAACATATGGTTTTAGTAAAAATGGCATGAGGAATGGAATTACATTTTATTGAGGAAAAAGAAGACTCTGAGCTGCTTAGTTTTATGTAGATGGGAAATGAGAGGCTGATCTGGACACAGAAAGTGATGAGAGACTGCGGAAAAAGCTTTCTGTGTAATCAGGATTAACTAAGTTTAGATTTTGTTCAGTAAGCTACTGCAAGACTAGAATTTATTTCTTTCTGTGTTAGAAGTGCTCCTTTTTGATAACAGATCATATGAGTTCCTGTGCCCTTAAGTGACCCATGTTTGTTTTCTTTCAGTCTTATGGATTTGGTTAAATAAGTGTTGTTTCAATGACCTATGATCCTGTTGTGTTCTAAAACCTTCTGACGTTTCTAACAGACTTCCCAAATACCAAAATCTAACTAAAGTTCTTTTAGCCTCCACCTGACTCTGGGATGGATGCATCAAAAAAACCTCTCTGAGATATCTGAGAGGGGAATGTCAACTGTACATTTGGTGTTTATAATTCAGAAACTGTCAGACAAGTTGAGGTAAACTATAAACTATAGTGTGTGGATAAATGTCATTAATATAGATATTTCACAATTTATATGTAGTCTCTAACATCTGATATGTCCTGATAAAATGTTATCAGTCATAATTCTAGTGATTATCCTAAAATATTTTATGTTGCAAAAACATCCAAATTTTCTGCTAATTGCACCGTATTGAAATCTTTAATCACGCTATTTCAAGTTTTGTCCTTTATAGGCAATCATAATTTTATAGTTTTTACAAAATGAAGATTTTCAAGAAGACTCATAAAAAGAATCTTTTAAACAAATGTAAGTTTCTGATGGCCTTTAGACAATGCCACTGAACTGGATAATAAATGGCAAAACTCTGATGGAAAACTAGATTACTGCATGCAGATCAATAGGAATCAGTTACATGGGACAGAATGAATGTGATTTATAGGAATATGATGAATACGTTTTATAACTTTATGACTTTGGAAAATACCCTAACTTAAATCTTTGTTTTTCAAAAAAACTTTTCCTCTTATGCTATGACCTACAAGTTAATAAAGTATGCCTTTGTAAACAAAGATGAAACATTTATCTTTTTCTATCTGACCTTGCCAAAATTTAGCTTCTCCAGATGGCGCTCCTTTGGATTTGATGGTTTACTACAAACAGATTACAATGAGTTACACTAATCATTGTTTTAATTTGTTGTTTCCAATTGTTTGTGCTTTTGTTTCCCCACTATACTATGACTTTGTCAATGTTACTAGCTGAATTACTTATATCCTATTTTATAAGACTGTTGTCTCTTATAGTTGCGAGTGTGTAAACAGGCCTCCAACAAAAATGATGATGACTAGGTGACTTGAAGCAGTTGATCAGATATGTACTTCTGTATAAGATCTTTGATTGTAACGGTGTAACTCTGGATATGGGAAAAAGCAACAAAAGGGAATATTTTCCTGGACCACAAGAGACAAGTAAGTATAAGTAATCCAGAGAATTCTGAATACTGTTTTATGGTCCAGTCCAGTAACAGCATATTGAATGGCCTGTTAACGAAATCTTCACAAGACCTGGGAATGACCATTCTTAGGACCATGGGACAAAATGGTCATGTACTGCTCCCAAACCGTGGTCAGATTCATGACCTTGAAGGGGCTTCGCCAACTGGAAATTGGCACTTAACATCTACCTCTACAAAGATGAAATCATGGCTACTGCAGCTGCTGACCTTCAATACCCCTTGAAAAGAGTTCAGGGTGGAGATCAGGAATGAGGCACTCTCTGCTCTGAAAAAAACTGGCAAAACAGGCCTTTAGATAGTTAGACACTTTGGGGAGGAGATTTTTATGAGCCCTGATTCTTGTATCTTCCCATACCTAGAGAAACACTAACATCATTGACGCTGACAGATGCTTTGGCTATTAAGGAAAAATTTCAGTTGAAGTCAAAATAGAGTAGCTGTGACTCTGACACCCAAGGAAATAGTGTCTAGGTGACACTATGGTGTGATTTCAGACAAGTCCTTGTATTGTTAAGAACTTGAGTCTTCTGAGCTGTGTCAGACTTAGGATGCCGTCAGCCGTTCTAAAAACAAAGTCAGCTAGCAGCAGGTGATTAAACCTCACTTTTTAAAAAGTCTCTTCTTGTCACCATTATATGCTTAGAAAATGAAATTGCTTAAGATCATATGTTGACAAGAAGAAAAAAACCACAAGTGTAATGGACTGGATAAAGCAAAAACTGGAATCAAGATTGCTGGGAGAAATACCAATAACCTGAGATATGCAGATGACACCACCCTTATAGCAGAAAGCAAACAGGAACTAAAGAGCCTCTTGATGAAAGTGAAAGGGGAGTGAAAAAGCTGGCTTACAGCT
Organism: Muntiacus reevesi; assembly: GCF_963930625.1. Taxonomy (NCBI): domain Eukaryota; kingdom Metazoa; phylum Chordata; class Mammalia; order Artiodactyla; family Cervidae; genus Muntiacus; species Muntiacus reevesi. The sequence continues at coordinate 44,556,753 of NC_089258.1, read as the reverse complement.
CAACATTCAAAAAACTAAGATCGTGGCATCCAGTCCCCATTCACACTTCATGGCAAAGAGATGGGAAAACAATGGAAACAGTGAGAGACTTTATTTTCTTGGGCTCCAAAATCACTGCAGATGGTGACTGCAGCCATGAAATTAAAAGACGCTTCCTCCTTGGAAGAAAACCTATGACCAACCTAAACAGCATATTAAAAAGCAAAGATATTACTTTGCAGATGAAGGTCCATGTAGTCAAAACTATGGTTTTTCCAGTAGTCATGTATGCATGTGAGAGTTGGACCATAAGGAAAGCTGAGCACTGAAGAATTGATGCTTTTGAACTGTAGTGTTGGAGAAGGCTCTTGAGATCCCTTGGACAGCAAAGAGATCCAGTCCATCCTAAGGGAAATCAGTACTGAATATTCATTGGAAGGACTGATGTTGAAGCTGAAACTCCAATACTTTGGCCACCTGATGCAAAGAACTGACTCATTTGAAAAGACCCTGATGCTGGGAAAGATTGAAGGAGGGAAGAAAAGGGGATGACAGAAGATAAGATGGTTGGATGGCATCACCCACTCAATGGACATGAGTTTGAGTAAGCTCTGGGAGTTGGTAATGGACAGGGTGGCCTAGCGTGCTGCAGTCCATTGGGTCACAAAGAGTCAGACATGACTGAGTAACTGAACTGAACTGAATGGCCAATAGCCACATTAAAGGTTAAGACCTACTTAAGTAAACCTAGATAACTGGCTACCTGACTACAAGTCTTCTCGAAGTGTTTAGTCTAAATTAGGATTCAAGCTTAATTTCCTAAAAAGATATAAGACCTATTTGGTCTAATTTTGTCATTCTTCCAACTACTGAGTCCAAATGACTTCATTTCTTTGGACAGGATGACCCAAGCACTGACCCGAAGTACACCACAATCAAAACTGTCATCAAATGTAACTTGATTCTTACTCCTTCTTTGACCCCTAGTTAAAGTAATTCTTTTACTGATATTTGGCCTCTGTTTTGTAAATTACTTGTTAAGTTTTATCTCCTGCAGATGACAACAGGTTTACATCAACATAATTACGAGGCAGAGACTACAGCCCTCCTCAGAACAGATCCTGCAGGAATAATCAGAAAAGTCACCCTTGGGCCCCTTAATAAAGCTCCGGGACACCCACGAGGGCCCCTGAGCTGGACAACTGGTGATTGTCAAACAGAACAAAACTAAGGTTTTGTCCTCAGCTGGACAAGAACCACCCCTATTTCCCTTCCTCCATTGATACAGAGAAAATAAACTGACAGGGGGGAATTTGTTGCAGTGAAAAGGAAAAAAAAAAAAAAGAGAGAGAAATGACTTTTTCTTTTTTTCCTGAGCACAAAGAAGATGCAGAGAATAGTCAGCAGGCCTGATCACTCCTAGCTTTTACTTAGTTGTGTGTGCTTAGTAGCTCAGTCGTGTCTGACTCTGCGACCCTATGAACTGTAGCCCACCAGGCTCCTCCATCCCTGGGAGTCTCCTGACCCAGCTCTCCCGCATTGCAGGTGGATTGAAGGTTCCTAGTCTGTGGACTGTAACTCTGCTTGAGCTACATTCTACACCCATCATCCTTTGACTCTATGCTAATTACATCCTCTATCTGGTACTCACCTTTACCTGGTACTTTACCTTTATCTGGCACACTCCTCTCACACCTCCCCTCGAAGTTTCTCTCTTTTTGCGTTACAGAAGGAAGGCCATGGTATATTACACAAAAGCCAATGGACTCAGCTACCGGGTTGCCAGACTGCCAGACCCAGTCCCCTGCTACCTGACACCAGCCCGGGACCCTGCAATAAACAGTGCCAGAGGAGAAGGAACACAAGATCCTAAGCCACTGGTCTTCATCACGGCCCCCTGACCACGCACCCTCATCTGTATGATCCCCCAGGCTCCTCATGGAGGGGGCGCAGCTCCTGAGGACATGTGCCTGCTGAGTCTCCCATCCGCCGGCTGGGACTAAAGCCACCTTTCTGTCTTCTCCAAACTCTGTCTCTGGATTTTTCGTTCGGCTTCGGCGAGCAGACAAGGCCAAGATGTTGGCGGCATCGCACTCATCATTAGACGATGCTGAGAGCAAAGCTTTGGCGCCAGGAGGCCAGCCGCACCCTGAGTGTCACACACTCACACGTGCGACCAACTTGAGAAGCGTCAGGGCTGCGTGGCTGCGCCTTCGGGACTTTTCACAGCCGCACCCCACCCTTGGCCTGTACAGAGCTCATGTACATTTAAGTCGACTCCCAGGACCCTTGGAGTTGACGTTTTCTCTGAAAATAATTTAAAAATGAGCACGATGCTGTGGGTTACTGCGAGTGCCAGGGCCCGTGCACCCAGCTGGGCCGCCAGGCAGGTCTGCAGGGAAGGCATGTTCCCCTCCGGCTAATTCTGAGCTGTCAGCAGACACATGACTCACAGTCACACGCTGGGCCGGGAGGCCCTGCCTGCTGCGGGCCGGCCCCCAGGTCAGGGAGGGGGCGGCTCCTGTGTGCCCAGGGCGGAGGTGATTTCTGCTGCTTCAGAAAGTGGGGCCCTTTGCAGTCTGCCCGGGAGAGGAGACTGATTCTGCCTGTCGTCCTGCACCCTCCTCTGCAGATGGCAGGGGGCCCCGCCTCTCCCCCTCCTGGCCTTGTGGGCTTCCTTTGCAGACAGCTCCCTTTGTTTGGAGTTTGAGACAGAAGGAGAGGAAAAGGTCAGGTGGCTGTGAGCAGAAAGGGTTGCAGTGAGAAGGAGAAAAAGAGGAAGGAGCTTTTCTCTTTCCTTTCCTGAGAGCAAAGAAGATAAAGAGAACACTGCGCAGGCCTGAACACTTCTAGGTGTTTCTTTACCTTTAACTGCTCCTGACTCTGAATGTCTGAAACTAAGTTTGCTTTCCTGCCCCCTTGCAGAAGGAAATGGCAACCCACTCCAGTATTCTTGCCTGGAGAATCCCACGGACAGAGAGCCTGGTGGGCTACAGGCCACGGGGTCGCAAAGAGTCGGACACGACTGAGCGACTTCACTTCACTTCACTCCTGCCCCCTAGGTCAGCAGGAGCTAAAATTCACACCTATCTTTCTTTGACTCTGTGCTAAATAAATCCCCCATCTGGTGTTTGCACTTACAGCACCCTTCCCCTTGCGGTTACATACCAGAAAGAAGGTCTCAGAGCCACCACCTAACTGCCAGACTCAGTTATTGGGTTACTGATGCCAGTTTCTGACTGTCTTTGAAACAATGCAAGAGGAAGAAATCAGGACCCCATCCCCTTTGATTCCCCCGTCTCCTGTGCGAGCCCCCATCTTCCATAAGCCCTGGACTCCTCCTGGGGGGGGCAGGCACAGTTCCTGAGGCAGGACCCTGCTGTGCGCTCCTCTCCACCGGCTGGGAATTGAAGCCAGCTTTCTATTTCCTCCAGGCTCTGTCTCCATATTTTTCACTTGGCTTCACTGGGCAGAGAAAGACAAGATTTTGGCCGGCAACCATTCTGGGGTCCTGTCCATGATCTGGTCGCCGGCAGGTGGCCCTAACAGACAGCCAAGGGCTCCAGCCAGCCTGCTGACTCAGCTGGGGAACCCCGGGACTGCGGAGAACAGGGCAGAGGCTGCCCTTTGCAGCTGCCAAGGCTTCTTTTGCCTTGAGAGCACTTTTTCTTCTCTTGTCCACTCCAATTTAACTTCCACTCTGAGAAACGCTAAATATTGGAGGATCAGAGAGGGCACCACCTGCTAGCATTTTCTTAAATCCCCTAAAGTACACCTCAAGGCCTCTTGACATTTTCCTTTGCAGGAAACTGATGCAGTTTCAGTTTGGGGGTTTTTCCGTATGGAAGTGGGGGGTCTGTTTGTAAGGTGCTGCCTTGGAAAAGGGTCACAGGCTCAGTGAGACTTGGAAGTCCCGTCTGGGGCAGTCTTGACATTTGGTGTTTGAATTTCTGGCATCTCTTCACCACCCGCTTTGTCTACCGTGACTTCCTATGAGCGAGGTCTGATTTGTTTTGTTTGCTTTGGCTTGTGCTGCAGACTTCTGACACAAACTGCTTGAACTACAATGGGAGGCGCTTTCTCTGAGATTCCATCTCAGAGTGCCCTAGGGAAAATCCTCAGTGACTGGTTGACCTGAGGTTGGAGATAAATGGGCTCAGCTTGGACATTTACAAACAGCCAGCCTCCTCTTTGCATTTCTTTTTCTTTTTTTTAAAAGTCTTTATTGAATTTATTACAATATTGCTTTTGTTATTTTGGACGCAAGGTATGTGGAATCTTAGCTCCCTGACCTGGGATTGAACTCGCGCCCCTTGCAATGGAGGGCAAATTCTTAACCACTGGACCACCAGGGAAGTCCCCTCTTTGCATTTCTTGAGGCAAGAGATAGGTGGGCTACAGTTGAGGAATTTACAACCAGCCTCCTGTCTGCCATCCGAAATGGAAGTAACAACAGAATAAGGGTAAATAGCCAGTCTTTGTCTCTTGTAAACACCTTACTGTAATAGTCAAGGAAAGAACAAAGAGGAGGCAAAATCTTGTGTGACTAAAGGATTAAGGGGTCTCCCCTTACTCCTTTTTAGGATAAGGGAGACACTACAGATCTTACACAGTGCAGAAAGGCTCCCTGGAGTCCAAGTCAGAGGATAATTCCATGGGGTTGCAAAAAGTCGGACACGACTGAGCAACTTTCACTTTCACTTTACTTTCATGAGTCCTGCTCCTCCCTGAAGCCTTCACTTCAAGATCCGTCCTGTCTAAGGTGTGCGTGCTCACCCCAGGGGAAGGTCCTGAGACAAGTTAATGGCAAGGGGTATGGGGGAGGTGGGAACAAAGCAAGATGATTGACCTGAGGGAAGACAAAGACCCAGAAAGGATTTTTTTCTGTTCCCTTCAGTTCAGTTCAATCACTCAATCCTGTCTGACACTTTGTGACCCAATGGACTGTAGCATCCAGGTCTCCCTGTCCATCACCAACTCCTGGAGCTTGCTCTGACTCATGTCCATTGAGTCAGTGATGCCATCCAATCATCTCATCCTCTGTCATCCCCTTCTCCTCCTGCCCTAATCTTTCCCAGCATCAGGGTGTTTTCAAATAAGTCAGTTCTTTGCATCAGGTGGCCAAAGTATTGGAGTTTCGCTTCAACATTAGCCCTTCCAATAAATATTCAGGACTGATTTCCTTTAGGGTGGACTGGTTGGATCTCCTTGCTGTCCAAGGGACTCTCAAGAGTCTTCTCCAACACCACATTTCAAAAGCATCAATTCTTCGGCACTCAGTTTTCTTTAAAGACCAACTCTCACATCCATACATGACTACTGGAAAAACCATAGGTTTGATTAGATAGCCCTTTGGTGGCAAAGTAATGTCTCTGCAGCCTTATAAAGGATTTAAACTTCCCAAAGGGGAAACTCTCTCTGATCTCACCAATGTGCCATTCTGCATGTACTTTCCTTCTCAATAAACTTTCCATTTTACTCTTTACCTTCTGCCTCTTGAATGGGCAGGCAAGGCTAGGGACATTAGCCCTAACTGCTGGCCCCTGTGGTCCAGTGGTTAGTGACAGGGCCCACACGGGGTCACAAACAAAGAATAAATCACAGTGATCTGTCAGACTGACCAAATTGCCCAAACGGCATCCTGTTATCTCACTAGCGCCTAACCTCTCAAAGCTGCAAGAGTATCAGATTTCAGACCTCTGGCCACGTGACGATCTCTTCAGAGAATTTTTCATTGGTGAGGTATAAGAAGGACTCCATACAGGGGACTGGAATGCAAAAGTAGGAAGTCAAGAAACAGACAAATTTGGCCTTGGAGTACAGACTGAAGCAGGGCAAAGGCTAATAAGAGTTTTGCCAAGAGAACACACTGGTCATAGCAAACGCCCTCTTCCAACAACACAAGAGAAGACTCTACACATGGATATCACCAGATGGTCAACACCAAAATCAGATTGATTATATTCTTTGCAGCCAAAGATGGAGAAGTTCTATACAGTCAGCAAAATCAAGACCAGGAGCTGACTATGGCTCAGATCATGAACTCCTTATTGCAAAATTCAGACTTAAATTGAAGAGAGTGGGGAAAACCACTAGATCATTCAGGTATGATCTAAATCAAATCCCTTATGATTATACAGTGGAAGTGAGAAATAGATTTAAGGGACTAGATCCAATAGACAAGGGTACCTGATAAACTATGGATGGAGGTTCCTGACGTTGTACAGGAGACAAGGATCAAGACCATCCCCAAGAAAAAGAAATGCAAAAAAGCAAAGTGGCTGTTCGAGGAGGCCTTACAAATATCTGTGAAAAAAAAGAGAAGTGAAAAGCAATGGAGAAAAGGAAACATATACCCATTTGAATGAAGAGTTCCAAAGAATAGCAAGGAGAGATAAGAAAGCCTCACTCAGTGATCAGTGCAGAGAAATAGAGGAAAACAATAGAATGGGAAAGACTAAAGATCTCTTCAAGAAAATTAGAGATACCAAGGGAACATTTCATGCAAAGATGGGCTCAATAAAGGACAGAACTGGTATGGACCTAACAGAAGCAGAAGATATTAAGAAGAGGTGACAAGAATACACAGAAGAACTGTACAAAAAAGATCTTCATGACCCAGGTAACCATGATGCAGTGATCACTCACCTAGAACCAGACATCCTGGAATGTGAAGTCAAGTGGGCCTTAGGAGGCATCACTATGAACAAAGCTAGTGGAGGTGATGGAATTCCAGCTGAGCTATTTCAAATCCTAAAAGATGATGCTATTAAAGTGCTGCACTCAAAAAAAATAAAGTGCTGCACTCAATATACCAGCAAATTTGGGAAACTCAGCAGTGGCCACAGGGCTGGAAAAGGTCAGTTTTCATTCCAGTTCCAAAGAGAGACAATGCCAGAGAATGCTCAAATTACCGCACAGTTGCACTCATCTCATGTGCTAGTAAAGTAATGCTCAAAATTCTCCAAGCCAGACTTCAGCAGTAAGTGAACTGTGAACTTCCAGATGTTCAAGCTGGTTTTAGAAAAGGCAGAGGAACCAGAGATCAAATTGCCAACATCCGCTGGATCATTGAAAGGCAAGAGAGTTCCAGAAAAACATATATTTCTGCTTTATTGACAATGCCAAAGCCTTTGGCTGTGTGGATCACAATAAACTGTGGAAAATTCTGAAAGAGATGGGAATACCAGACCACCTCACCTGCCTCTTGATAAACCTGTATGCAGGTCAGGAAGCAACAGTTAGAACTGGACATGGAACAACAGACTGGTTCCCAATAGGAAAAGGAGTGCATCACGGCTGTATATTGTCACCCTGCTTATTTAAGTTATATGCAGAGTACATCATGAGAAACGCTGGGCTGGAAGAGCACAAGCTGGAATCAAGATTGCCGGGAGAAATATCAATAACCTCAAATATGCAGATGACACCACCCTTATGGCAGAAAGTGAAGAAGAACTGAAGAGCCTCTTGATGAAAGTGAAAGAGGAGAGTGAAAAAGTTGGCTTAAATCTCAACATTCAGAAAAAACTAAGATCATGCCATCCGGTCCCATCACTTCATGGCAGATAAATGGGGAAACAGTGGAAACAGTGGCTGACTTTATTTTTCTGGGCTCCAAAATCACTGCAGATGGTGATTGCAGCTATGAAATTAAAAGATGCTTACTCCTTGGAAGGAAAGTTATGACCAACCTAGACAGCATATTGAAAAGCAGAGATATTACTTTGCCAACAAAGGTCCATCTAGTCAAAGCTATGGTTTTTCCAGTAATCATGTATGGATGTGATAGTTGGACTATAAAAAAAGCTGAGCACCGAAGAATTGATGCTTTGGAACTGTGGTGTTGGAGAAGACTCTTGAGAGTCCCTTGGACAGCAAGGAGATCCAACCAGTCCATCCTAAAGGAGATCAGTCCTGGGTGTTCATTGGAAGGACTGATGTTGAAACTGAAACTCCAATACTTTGGCCACCTGATTCAAAGAACTGACTCTTTGGAAAAGACCCTAATGCTGGGAAAGATTGAAGGTGGGAGGAGAGGGGATGACAGAGGATGAGATGGTTGGATGGCATCACTGACTCAATAGACATGAGTTTGAGCAAACTCCGGGAGTTGGTGATGGACAGGGAGGCCTGGCGTGCTGCAGTCCATGGGGTCGCAAAGAGTTGGACATGACTGAGCGACTGAACTGAACTGAAGGACTCTGTCAGAAAGGGAGAACGCTGGTTCTCCTTAAGAGCCAGTCACCCTCTCTTTTCCCTCTAATAAATTTCCTGTTCTTGCTTGACTGCCTGGCTCACTGTCTTTTTCTCTGCACTCGCCTTACAGTTAGGACTCCCAGTCTGGGAAACTAAGACCTTGCTTCCAGCTGCTGCTCACTGCTGCTGACTGCAGCATGCATCCCAAATCAGTTATGATGAGTAGTCACTTAATAGGAAATTGAAGATGATGCCTCTTTAATGGTAGAAAGTGAAGAAGAGGAACTAAAGAGCCTCTTGACGAAGGTGAAAGAGGAGAGTGAAAAAGCTGGCTTAAAGCTCAACATTAAAAAAGCGAAGATCATGGAATACTGTGCCATCACGTCATGGCAAGTAGATGGGGGAAAAGTAGAAACAATGGCTGATTTTATTTTCTTGGGCTCCAAAGTCACTGTGGATGGTGGTCGTAGCCACAAAATTAAAAGACGCTTGCTCCTTGGAAGAAGAGCTATGACAAACCTCTCTCTTGTGACCCCGTGGACTCCTCTATCCATGGGATTCTCCAGGCAAGAATACTGGAGTGGGTTGTCATTTCCTTCTCTAGGGAATCTTCCCAAACCAGGAATCAAACCGGTGTCTCCTGCATTGCAGGCAGATTCTTTACCAACTGAGCAATGAGGGAAGCCTACATGACAAACCCAGACAGCATATTAAAAAGCAGAGACATCACTTTGCCAACAAAGCTCAGCCTAATCAAGGCTACGGTTTTACCAGTGTTATGTATGGATGTGAGAGTTGTACCATAAAGAAGACTGAGTGCCAAAGAATTGATGCTTTGGAACTGAGGTGTTGGAGAAGACTCTTAAGAATCCCTTGGACAGCAAGGACATCATCATTGGAAGGACTGATGATGAAGCTGGAGCTCCAATTCTTTGGCCACCTGATGCAAAGAACTGACTCATGAGAAAAGACCCTGATGCTGGGAAAGATTGAAGGCAAACAGAGAAGGGGACGACAGAGGATGAGATGGTTGGATGGCATCACCGACTCAACGGACATGAGTTTGAGCAAGCTCCAGGAGCTGGTGATGGACAGGGAAGCCTGGCGTGCTACAGTCCATGGGGTTGCAAAGAGTCATACACAATTTAATGACTGAATAACAACAAAGATGATCACAAACATTAAAAAAAATTTTTTGAGGAAACTCTTTTAAGACCTCTTAGGGTGAAAATTACTTTTTTCTTTTTAAACTTACATTTCTAGGTGTCTTTGAGATATAAATGTTCTATCTGATCTTCCTAAGTAGTTATTTTGTGTGTTTGCTTGTGTCAGGTTTAAAGAGGTCTTTTTATAATTTCGTGGTGGCCAAATGACTGATTTAAAATTAGAGAAACTAACTAATTATTAAATCTAGAGCACAGACCAAAAAGCTGCCCAAACTGGGTTTTCCTCGGAACTGCAGGATTTTGTCACATATGGATACCCCAACTTTGGGCTAATTGCAAAGCCATTACACCATGCTTTGAAAGGTATAGACTGTGAATCTTTGGTTTGAATGGGAGATTGCCAAAATGCTTATGAGACTCTGAAACTGAAGCTCATGACTGAAACGGCCCTCGGCTTGCCTGAGCTCCAGAAAGAATTCAAATTGTATGTGCAGGAGAAGCAGGGGCTGGACCAGGCATGGTGGGAGAGAATCCCCAACCAGTAGCTTATCTTTCAAAGCAGCTGAACACCAGGGTCGCCAGCCGGCCCTGCTGCTTATGAGCAGTAGTCGCCACCTGTGAACTGCTAAAAAAGGCAGTGAAGTTCACTTTGGGCCAGCCAGCCACAGTGTCCGTCCCACAGAAAGTCCTAGACCTGCTGGAACAATGTGGTGGATACTGGATGACCTCAGCGAGGATGGGGAAAGATCAGGCGATCCTCCTTGATGACCCCTGTGGAGCCCTGTACCAAGGTCACAGGATAAAAATCTCTGTAACTGACCAAGCCCCATAGCAACCGTTGCCACGAGCCTCCAGCTCCCTGATCCCACATTAGGTAAAACACCCACCTGCTATCCACCCTGCGCTGTGTTGCGCCTAGTTGCTCAGTCGTATCTGATTCTTTGCGACCCCATGGGCTGTAGCCCACCAGGCTTCTATCCATGGGGACTCTCCAAGCAAGAAAACTGGAGTGGGTTGCCATACTTTCCTCCAGGGGATATTCTCAACCCAGGGGTGGAACCCAGGTCTCCCGCACTGCAGGCGGATTCTTCACCATTCAAGCCACCAGGGAAGCCCGCCCTGTAACATCCTAACCAATCACCTACTGCCGCCCTTCCAGTAGGGATTTTCTCTGTCTTGAGGCCGTAAAACGTGGCCACTCATCTGTGAAAGGGCTCTGCTCTCCCTCGGGCTGGCCCCCTGTTCTAACAGTGCCTCCCATCCTAATATACTTCATTCTCTTCTCATTTGGTCTCATGTCTGGAAATGACCCACCCGCGCACGGGCCAGGACAACCCCCAGTATCACCACAGAGTGAGCAGTCCTTCCTCCCTTCTCCCTGCTTCCTCACTCCCTGGGCAGGAACCCTCCAAGACACCTGGAGGTTTGGAGACTGTCCACCTTGGTTGACTGGGTCTGTCAGATAGGCCCCTGAGCAAGGCTGGCTGGGACCTGTTTCTGATGGCGGTGATTCTGGGAGGGAGGGTCAGCGGTGGGCAGTAGCTATGGAGCAACCGGTGACTGAGGCCTCAGCCCCCTCTGCACCGAAAGCTGAGCTCATTGCTCTAATCCCAGCTCTAATCCTCCCAGAAGGAAAAAGGGTCTGACTTCCTTTTCTTTACCCAACTCTGGGGATCACAGAGCCTTTTATATAAAAGTAGGTAAAACACAGCGAACAAAAAGAAAAATTCTTCTAAACTCCCCCCTAAAGACCAAAGTTTGTATAGTTAAAGAAACTGACCAAATGACTGTCAGGTTCATGTGGACTGGGAAATATTCTATATTAAATTGATACTAGTATTGTTTAAGCTTGCTGATCTAATTAATATAGGCATGCCATTAAGAGTCAAAGTTCAATTACATGAGACTGAATTTACTGATAAACATGATTTATAACTTTATGACCTTAGAAAGAGGTGGCAAGAATACACAGAAGAACTGTACAAAAAAGATCTTCATGGCCCAGATAACCGCGATGGTGTGGTCACTCACTTAGAGCCAGACATCCTGAAATGCGAAGTCAAGTGGGCAGTTTTGGGAGGAGATTTTTATGAGCCCTGATTCTTATATCTTCTCATACCTAGAGAAACACTAATATCATTGATGGTGACAGCCACTTTGACTATTAAGAAAAAATTTACACTTAAAGTAAAAATACAGTGGATATGGAAATAATTAGGTGACACTGAGGCAGAAATTGCTAGACAGTATAAGACTACGAGACCTCAGTTCCTTTTTAATTTCAATTTTTTTTCTCTTCTTAAGTAAGCATCTCACTCATTGTTCTAATTTCTAGGCATTCAGAGGAATCCCTCCCTGGTCTGGAGGGTCATAAAACATTCAGACCCAGTGTTAGGGGAAGCACACCCTGGCCAGGCTCTCTAGTAACCATTTGCATGACTTGTTTTATGACAGGAGGTCCTGGTAAGGAACTAATAAGCCACCACCAACCAGAAGAGTTCGGGAAAGGTCAAAAAGAGACAGCGCGTGTCCATCCACCTCCCAGAATCCCTCTCACTAGCATCCGTCTTGGCTGAGCGATGTGTGCGTCATCAGTCAGAACGACTGGCCAAAGACAACCCAGAAACTAACCCATCACCATAACCCAAGACTGGGAGCCACGTGGCAGAGCGGTCTCCTGGTTTCCCCCACCCTGCTGCTCTCCGCCCGGGCGCCCTCTTCCAATAAAGTCTCTGGTTTTGTCAACACGTATCTCCTCGGACAATTCTTTTCTGAGTGTTAGACAAGAGCCCACTCTTGGGGCCCTGGAGGGGCCCTCCTCCTACAACACCAGGACAAGACAATCACAAACTGCTGTCCAGTTTCTCAAGGGGAAAAAGAGTCCAAGAAGACCATTAGCTCTTAAACATATATTTGGTTCCTAAATAATGGCCTGGGGTCTAGAGAAAAGGTCAAGCGATGCTGTTGCAATGTCTGCAGAAACTGAGAAACTGAGGGTCCAAAAAAGCCATAAAAATGACAAACTGGACACTGTGACATTCAAACTGATTGGTCAAAAATGACACACATTAAAGTCGCAAGCCAATCAAAATTATACAGATCAATTCTAGTAAAGATATAAAACTGCTGCAATGCCCGCCTTTTGGGGCCCTTCACTCCCTCTCAGAGTCTGTGTTGAGAGCTTTGTATCTCTAGCCTTTAAAAATAAACTTTACCTGTTTGAGAGTTTGCGAGTTTGCAGAATTTATTCTTTGGCTCTGTGAATAGAATCGGTTTTCACATTTCAGTACCATGGTATGCTTGCAGACAAGTCCTTGAATTGTTAAGAACTCGAGTTTCCTGAGCTGTGTAAGACTTAGGATGCCATCAGCCATTCTAAAAACAAAGTCTGCTAGGAGCAGGTGATTAAACCTTACTTTTTAAAGGTCTCTTCTTATAACTGTTAGATGTTTGTGCTTAGTCACTCAGGCGTGTCTGACTCTTCATGGCCCCATGCACTGTGGCCCGCCAGCTCCGCTGTCCATGGGATTCTCCAGGCATGAAAACTGGAGTGGGGTGCCATTTCCTTCTCCAGAGTTATATGTTTAGACAATGAAATTGCTCTGGATCATATACTCACAATGAAAAAAACCACATGTGTAATGATGAATAGCCACATTAAAAGTTAAGACCTACTTAGATAAACCTAGACAACTGGCTACCTGGCTATAAGTCTCTTTGAAGTGTTAAATCTAAATTAGGCTTCAGGCTTAATTTTTTTCTATTTTGTCTATTAATGTTCCGGTTGTCTTTCCTCCAACTATTTCTGAGTCCAAATGGCTCCATTCATTTGGACAGGATGACCCAAGCGCTGACCCTATCTGAACCACAATCAAAATCATCAAATGTAGCTTGGTTCTTACTCCTTCCTTGATCCCTAGTTACAATAACTCTTTCACTGATCCATGGCCTCTGTTTTTTTTAAAAAATATCTGTTAAGTTTTGTCTCCTCCAGATTACAACAGATTTACATCAAGATAATGATGATGCAGAGAGAAAAACCACTCCTCCCAACAGGTCTTGTAGGAATAACCACAAAAGTCACCCTCGGGCCACCTAAAACTTTTTGCCTTCTTAATCATTTGCATCTCTGAGGAGCTATAGTTTATTGGTAGCCAAATGATGGATTCTTTGAAAATTAGAGAAACTAACAAATTATTAAATTTAGAGCATTCTCATTGTAAACAACAGTTTTGATGTTAAAACAAAAGTGTAATACAGTTATAGTTAAAACAAAAGTCAAATTAATCTAAGAACTTTTTCCTGAATGAGAAAAAATTGGTTGAGCAAGCTTCATTGTGGCCTTCCCCTCAATGGGCCTTACAGATGCTAATAAGAGCAATTAAGAATATCACCAAAAAACTTGGGGGTGAAAAGTCTAGCTATTATACCAATGAGGTAAAAAAAAAATTTTTTAAAGGAGTTACCGAAAATGAATAAATAATTCTTTGTATGGCTATTTAGAATGGGTAAATAGACAAGATATGATACTACTACGCTATTGGAAAAGGTCAGTTTTCATTCCAATCCCAAAGAAAGTGTCAGTCACTCAGTTGTGTCTGACTCTTTGCAACCCAATGGACTGCAGCCCACCGGGCTCCTCTGTCCATGGAGTTCTCCAGGCAAGAATACTGGAGTGGGCTGCCCTGTCCTCCAGGGGATCTTCCTGACCCAGGGACTGAACCCAGGTCTCCTGCACTGCAGGCAGATTCTCTACCATTTGAGTCATCAGGGAAGCCCAATCCCAAAGAAGAGCAAAGCCAAAGAAAGTTCAAACTACTGCATAGTTGATTGCACTCATTTCACATACAATAGAAAGGTAATGCTCAAAATCCTGGGAGCTAGGCTTTAACAGTACCTGAACTGAGAACTTTCAGATGTTCAAGCTGGATCTAGAAAAGGCAGAGGGAACCAGAGATCAAACTGCCAACATCCGCTGGTTCTTAGATAAAGCAAGGGAAGTCCAGAAAAACATCTACTTCTGCTTCACTGACTATGCTAAAGCCTTTGACTGTATGGATCACAACAAAGTGTGGAAAATTCTTAAAGAGAATACCAAACCACCTTACCTGTCTCCTGAGAAACCTGTATGCAGGTCAAGAAGCCGCAGTTAGAACTGGACATGAAAAAACAGACTGGTTCACAATTGGGAAAGGAGTATGTCAAGGCTGTATATTGTCAGCCTGCTTATTCAACTTATATGCAGAGTACATCATGTGAAATGCCAGGCTAGATGAAGCTCCAGCTGAAATCAAGACTGCCAGGAGAAATATCAATAACCTCAGATATAATATGCAGATGATACCACCCTAATGGCAGAAATCAAAGAGGAATTAAAGAGCCTCTTGAAGAAGGTGAAAGAGGAGAGTGAAAAAGCTGGTTTAAATCTCAAAATTAAAAAAACTAAGATCATGGCATCTGGTCTAATCACTTCATGGCAAATAGATGGGGAAACATCGGAAACAGTGACAGACTTTATTTTCTTGGGTTCCAAAATACTGCGGATTGTGACTGCAGCCATGAAATTAAAGAGGCTTGCTACTTGGAAGAAAAGCTATGATATTAAGAAAGCAGAGACATCACTGCCAACAAAGGTCCATCTTGTCAAAGCTATGGTTTTTCCACTAGTCATGTTTGGCTATGAGAGTTGGACCATAAAGAAAGCTGAGTACCAAAGAATCGATGCTTTCGAAACTCGTTGTTGAAGAAGCCTCTCAAGAGTCCTCTGGACTGCAAGGAGATCAAACCAGTCCATCCTAAGGAAACCAACCCTGAATACTCACTGGAATGACTGATGCTGAAGCTGAAGCTCTAATACTTTAGCCAAAACTGACCCTAGGAGTTGACTTGGTAGATAGTGGCTCTAGGTTGGATATTTGCAATCAGCCAACCTCCTCTTTGCATTTCCTGAGGCAACAGATAGGTGGGGTCCAGCTGAGGAATTTACAGCTTCCTGTTTGTTCTCCAAAAGGGAAGAAACAGCAGAATCAGGGTAAATAGGCAGTCTTGCAAACATCTCAAGGAAATCACGGCAAGGACAAAGAGAGGCAAAACCCTGTCCGAGTAAAAGATTAAGGGAACACCGTTTCCCCCTTTTTAGGATAAGGGAGGCACTATACAAGCACAAAAAGGCTTGCTGGAGTCAAAAGTCAGAGGATAGTGCCAGGCCATGGTGAGTCTTGCTCCTTCCAGAAGCCCTGCTTGGAGCTCCATCCTGGGGAAGGTTCTGAGACAAACTGGAAGGGTGGCGGGGTGGAGAGGCGTAGACAAAGCAAGATTATTGGCCTGAGGGAAGACAAGACCTGGAAGCCATCCCCTCGTGAAGGATTTAAATTCCCCAAAGGTGAGACTCTCTGAGCTCACCAGCGTGCCTTTCTGAGTGTAGTTTTGTTTTCAATAAACTTCTTTCTTTACGCTTTACCTTCTGCCTCTTGACTGGGCAGGCAAGACTAGGGACCTTAACCCTAACTGCTGGCTCCTGTGGTCCAGTGGTTAGGACTTCCGGTCTGGGAAACTAAGACCTTGCTTCCAGCTATGGCTCCCTGCTGCTTACCGCATCCCAAATCAGACTCCTTGGAAAAGACCCTGATGCTGGGAAAGACTGAAGGCAGGAGGAGAAGGGGGTGACAGAGGATGAGATGGCTGGATGGCATCACCGACTCAACGGACAAGAGTTTGAGCAAGCTCTGGGAGGTGGTGAAGGACAGGGAAGCCTGGTATGCTGCAGTCCCTGAGGTCACAAGGAGTCTGTTTGGACTGAGGGGTTGAACAACAACAGAGTTAATGAGCCGTGAGGAACCCCCTACTGGTCTCTAACATTAAAAGCTAAACAGGCCTGTTCTATTTACCCCAGTTTTAAGTTATTTAAGGGGCCAGAAAAATTTACATTGAGATACCTGACCAATTATTTTGGGATGGTTAGGTCAAAGGGCCTGACTTCCTGGGCTTTACCTGCCTGGGGATAGAAGAGCCTTATACACAGAGGTATAATAGACAAGGAACAACAACAACAAAAGCTTCTAAACTCTCTCCGAAGATCAAAGCTTGTTGATTGGATTCTTATGAAAACTAAAGTCAAAGGTATAGAAGTTGGTGGAATTTAGATAAATGTATATAAATTGGTATATTTAAATGGGCTTTATATAAGGTGGTTACAGCTCTTATTTAATTATATTATGGGAAAGACAAGGCATATGGATTGCCACTAAGGAAATATTAACTAAATGTGCTGAGGATACCAACAGTTACCTGAGTCATATAAAATAAGTAAACTGGGAATTAATAGGCAAGGGTTAATTTAAAAAAAATAGTGTTTTTGCTTTGGTTTAATTTATAAACTCAGAAAAGTCTTCGCTAAATGCCTTATACAAACCTTTGAAGACATGATAAATTAAAACTCGAAAGTTATAAAACAGAACTTTGTAAATTAAATTCCAGTTTTATTAAAAATCTTGCCACTGATTTTAGTAACTTCAGGTGACAGAACTGTTCTTTGAAAAACTAAGCAACTGCCTTTGTCTTGCAAGTTTGTAAACCAGAATATGAACACAGGCCTCTAGGAGCTGAGATTAAGCCTAGTTAAGCAGACAAGTCCTGGGAAACCAAGGGAAAAAATGGCAGTTTTAAATCAAAACTGCTGAGAATGTTCCCTCAGCCAAACCTTATAGATAGTAAGCCTTAATCATCTGAACAAGCAACTTTACGGTCTTCCAACTGTTTGTTAACTAGTAAGTTTATATTAACATTGCAACACCTGGTTCATAGCTAAAGCCATGAGATTTCATTTGCTTTTGTCTGTGTACACATTATACACACACGATATCTCTACTTCTAAAAGATATTATTAGAATTGGACTTATAAAGAGCTCTATTTAATTTTAATATTCCAAGTTTCTTAACTACGTTGTACTCAAATCGTCAACCATGCAGAAGGGCCAAGTCACAATCAGTAAGGAAGCTGCTTTTAGAAAGAGTGATTCCCATCTGGGGAATCCCCTCTGAACTGCACAGTGACATAGGGACCCATTTTTCTGGACAAACTTAAGGAAATGTGCAAAATTTGGTCAATTATGCAACATTTCCATTGTTCCATTCCATTCCATCACCCCCAGTCTTCTGGGTTAGTGGAAAGGACAAATGGAACAATTAAAAACTCAGCTGGCTAAAATGATGGATGCTTATCCCTTCCTCGGCCTAAGGCCATTTCACTGGTTCTCTTCAACCTCAGAGCCATGCCTTTTGGCAAACATCATTTGTTTCCCTTTGAGATTATTACACGGAGACCAAGGAGACTGGATGAATATGATCCTATATTACTCAAGGGAGATATTTTTGAAAGGGCTTAGCCAAAGTATTGATAAATCATTCTAAATTTGTTTTTGAAACTTACTATAGTAATCTATCCTCAAATGAAGATCAGATGCCCCATGACCTACAACCAGGAGATTATGTATATTAAAAAAGATATCATTCAAAGGACTCCCTCAAACCTAGATGGAAGGGCCCTTGTTAGGTTCTTTTAACTATCTCATGTGCAGCAAAACTGAAGGGAATTGACTCTTGAATTGATATCTCCCACCTAAAAAGGGCTCCTGCACCATACTGGTCTATAGAGAGTACTGCTAACCTCAAACCCACCTTAAAACAACACTCTGATAATAAGGACACACCATCACTAGGATGAGAAGATGACATCAGAAGTAGACAGCTGACCCAAGTGACCCTGCACCTGACCCGTATGATTGTTCATAAGTTTTCTCCTTAGTTTTTTGGACTCTTGCACATGAATCAAATGTTTTTCTATCATGGGCATGATCTTATGCAAATTTTAGGAATCAATCAAATTGTTGGGTCAATTACCTTTATCCAGTACTTCTGGTTTACCTTGATAGGTTTCTCTCCTCCAAAGCTCTGATTGGATGGCTCTTATAAAGTTTATTTTGGAAGAAAGAAATTATAGTTCTGTCTGGGCTGGTACTGACTTCACTAGATGGGACCCACTCACTTGGTCAATCGAACATACTTATTCTAACCCTGGCCATAAATATGAACTTTCCCTTAAGGTTACTCTAGCTCAGTCAGAATAAAGGCTAAATTCCAGTCAAAAAAAGTAAACTCTAGACTATTAGGAGGGACACTTCCTCAGTTTTGGAATGTATTTATCTGGCTAACACCAGGCTATGGTCATCTAAGCCTAGAGGCCCCCCTATGCTGGGAACAATTAAACCATACCAAAGATAATCAACCTAATAACACTAGAATATTAGGCTAGGTGCCTTATGAAAACTAGCAATTTACCATTTCTCTTTAAGATGGTGATTGGTATGGAACAGATTGGGTCAGATGTCCAGAAATATACTGGCTGGCACCTAAAGGGACTCAATGGCTTTGTGGGTCCAATCTATGACCAACCAGGCTGGCCAGGAAGGTGTACTTTAGGGTTCCCTTGGGCTCAAGGCCACTTATGTACAAACTCAGATGTGACTCCAGTAAATTTACCATCAATATGAGCCCGATGGACCAAGAGATCTGTATTTCACTGGTATGATCACTTAGCAGCTATTTTTGTGCCTTCAGTAGGATTGGAAAAAGTTATTTCTTACATTGAAGACTTAATAAAATTCACTCAAAAGACATTAAATGACAGCAACTAGGCTACTAGACTACTAAATTCTGAGGTCTCTATGATGGGAAAAGCTGTATTACAAAATCGTACGGCCCTTGATGTTCTTACAGCATCTCAGGGAGGCAACTGTGGTGCTTACATACCAGATGGATCCTCTGATGATGTGTTACATGAAAAATCAGATTGTTGCCTGATGATTCACTTCCTAGCCTTGGTGATCTTTTAGGAAGATGGTTTCGTTATGGAAGCTCATGACTTAAAATCCTACTTGTAATTTTAACTACATTATTAGCTGTTGTAATCTGTTTATTTTATAAGGCTAAACATCTTGAAAAACCAGATCATATTTAGAATGTGGAATAATTGTAATAGTGTGATTCTAAGTATGGGAAGAGTCAACAAGGGAAATATCTCTTGGATCCTATTAGGTTAGAAGAAAGAGGATCCAGAGAATCTTTTTTTTTCTACCAATGGGCCTAATGGCTGGAAATTAACACCTAGAGTGACATATCAGTGCAGAACTTTCACCTGATCTGGAAGGAGTCTCCCAGCACCCTGGGACAAAAACAAACAGCGGTTATGAACTGTCTCTCAATGTGGTCGAATTTCCGACCATGAGGAGGGAATGTGAAATGAACTATTTAATGCTCTCGCTCTATCAGTAAACATGCCTCTTCCAAATGCAAATTTCTGAGCCCAGATGAAAGAAAGCCAGCTACTTGGAAGCCATCAGCTACTTTCTCCCCAGTAAGCATCAAGGAGCTGGGGGGAAGTGAGAGGCAGCCATTCCCACATCCTTGATCTCTTATGGTAAGCAGGGGATTAGCATGTGAACAATAAGGAAAGCAGGAAGGCCCCAGATAGCTCGATACAAATGAAAGAAACGCCACCCTTAAGCAGGAATCTTCTTTGTCTTGAGGCTACAGAAATTGGCTACTAACCCAGGAACGTGTGGCCTCCCTCTGGCCTGCTGTGTCTGCAGCGCCCATGCTATCTCTGCTCTCTGTTCTGAGTAAACTCACTCCCACCTTGCATCTGGACATCCTTTCCCACCCGCCCTTGGACCACTTCGAGAACCCGCGCTTCATCCAGGCTACTGGGCACCTCCTGTGACAGGCTGGAGGCAGTGAAGACGTTTGGCTTTCCCAGAGATGTTTTCTCCTGACGCTTTAGAGTCAGAGATGTTTTCTCCTGACGCCTTTGCACTCACAGGTCACCCTGTACTTCTCTCCCTGGGCGGGCTGTCAGAACGGGCATCTGATTGCTCACCGTCCTGCCTCCCTGCGGCCTGGGCTCCTCACAAAGCCCCGCACACCCCATCCCATTTCTGCACCTTCTCCCATGGCGCGCCCCTCCCACGTGCCATCCATCACCACCCTCATCCCCAGAACTTTCCATTTTCCCAAACGGACCCTCTCGCCCCTTCAAACACTCACTTCCTCCCAACCGCAGCCCCTGGCAAACACGGAACCTTAAAGTAATTCTGCTTTGTGATCAAACTGCTGGTGCACCAGCTCCGCACCCCAGAGGGAAGCGCCAGCAAGACCGCTTTGGGGGGTGGGGGGTGGGGGGTACCGGGAGCAAGAGGGAGGGCGGCAAGGAAACGCCAATATTTGGAAAAAGGCGCCCCCCGCCCAGGGGCGTGCAGGCCTGCTCGGGGCTGGTGGGCTCACCCCCAGCAGGGGCACGCCCAGCTCCCCATGAAGAGCCGGCCCGGGGTGGGGGGGACAGGAAGCACGTTAGCGGCCCCTCCTGCCCCCCCCCCCCCCCCCACGTACCTTCTGGTCCCGCCTTCCTGTTTGCACCCAGCCCTCTGTGCCCGGCGTCCAGCAGGCTTCCTGCGGCCCCACCCGCGGCTCCTCCCCATTCCCGGCTCAGCGCCTAGGCGCTTCCCGGAGCTTCACATCTTCGGTTGGCTTCTGCGGAGTCGTTTCTCTCTCCTCTCGAGGGACCCCAGTACTGGGAGTGTTCGATGTGCTCTCCTCTCTGCCCCACATCCTCTTTTCTCCCGTGTCTCCCTTTCTATAAATTCCTCTCCTCTGTGATGTATGATCTGCTTTGAGGTCTCAGTTTGGGTCATGACATGTTTTCTTTCTAGAATTTCTAGTTCCATATATATGATTTTCACTTCTCTAGTGAGCCTCCATCTGTTCTGAACACAGAATCACGTGTATTTTTAGGGACCATATCTCGTAACTCTGACTTCTGGAATTCCCATGGAACTGTTTCTAGTGTCTGTTCTTATCTCCTGGGTTTTGGTAACTTCTCCTGTTATTATCTCTGCCAGCAGGTTTTAACCGGATGCTGATTATTGCACCTAAAGACACTGCAGAGACGATTTGAGGATCTGGCTGCATTTTATTTAACTCTTGGCCGGCGTGTGGGTTGGGCAAATCCTTTGAATCCAGTCAGGGGCTGGGTTTGGGGTTTTTGTTTTTGGTAAGCCGCCTCTAAATCAGACAGTGAATAGTGCATATGTTTTGTGTTTACAATGGTGAATTGGACATTACTTTGTACACTTGCTTCAAACTGACTAGAGAAATGTGAGATGAATGTTCAGAGATGAACATTCTTAAACTGTGGTAGCAAGTCAGTCGTGTGTGTGTGTGTGTGTGTGTGTGTGTGTGTGCGCGTGCACGCACATGTCTGTGCAGGCTCTCAGATGGTGGAGGAGGACGTTTGGGGGGGCAAGGCTTCAGGACCAGCTGTGGGGGTGAGCTGAGCACCTGCAAGGGGGGGCCACACTCAGCTTTGTCACCTCCCTTACTTTAAGGCCCAGCACAATTCCTCAGGAGTTTTGATTTTTCCTCTTTTACACAAACAAAGCAACTGCATTAGAAGCCGAAAAGGTCCCTGTTACCCTCCTGCCCTGAGACCAGCGTGGGCTATGGCGTGGCAGGACTGGTGTTCTCATTACTTTTCCCATTTTGTGCCTAAATCACTCCCTCTTTCTCTATTTCCTTTCTTCCCTGGTGTGTAGAATGATTAAGACATTTGAAACATAAATGTGAACTTGCAATCATAAAATAGTTCGAGGTAAAACAAGGATTAAATCTGAAATATGTAACCCAAAGCTACGGATGTCCTTGCTAATCCAACATGAGGTTCGCTTCTCCTGTTAGATCAGAAACTGCTGGTTACAGAATATAAATCTCATTTCCTGCTCCCAGAGTGAGGGTAACTTTGTGACAGCTTGTCTCAGACTGTTTACATGTTGAAGTGTAACACTGTTTCACCAATCCCTGTTTGTTCAACATCCTTGAACAAAGATCAATATAAAAATGACCCTGGCTTTCCCTGTTTAACTTCATCAGTTTAACCTCAGTGTTTACAGCTGAGCCCTGGGTGGGGGCTACTGCCCTCTGGTGGACTATCATTGCAATGCTCTTCACCTTTTTTGTTCAGTCGTTCATTGCTCAGTCGAACCCCAAGGACTGCAGCACACCAGGCCTCCCTGTCCTTCACCAACTCCCAGAGTTTGCTCAAACTCATGTTTATTGAGTCAGTGATGCCATTCAACCATCTCATCCTCCTTCTCCTCCTGCCTTCAATCTTTCCCAGCATCAGGGTCTCTTCTAATGAGTCAGCTCTTCGCATCATTATGATCTGGTGAATCCAGCTCCTTCTGCCTGAAGCCAAAAATACCCCTGTAGCCCTCTCTACCATGACGTGTTGTTGCTCAAGTTGCTGGCCCTGGGCGGCCCCTTATTATGCATAAATATGCAAAGCAGATTTGCTGGGCCTGGCCTACTTAATTCAAATGAAGGCGTCTCTCCTGTCTCTTCGTGGCTATCATGGAGAGCGCAGCTTTGGTGTGTGTAGGCAACTGCTAAGCTCAAACACCAGGCCCCTGCCTCAGCCCTGGATGCCTCATCGTCCCGTTTCAAGTGGAGACGACCTGACACTATTTCCTGCAGAAAGTGCTGTGGGGGTGAGGGCTGCGGGAGGTTAAACCACGTTCTGTGGTTTAATATCTTACAAAGCTGCTTTCTTCTTTGGGTACAGTTAAAACAAGCTCTCACTGAAGTGAAAGTCGCTCAAGTCATATCCAACTCTTTGTGACCCCATGGACTATACAGTCCATGGAATTCTCTAGGCCAGAATACTGGAGTGGGTAGCCTTTCCCTTCTCCAGGGGATCTTCCCAGCCTAGGGATTGAACCCAGGTCTCCCGCATTGCAAGCGGATTCTTTACCAGCTGAGCCGCCAGGGAAGTCCAAGAATACTGGAGTGGGTAGTTAACCTTCTGCAGTGGATCTTCCTGACCCAGAAATTGAGCTGGGGTCTCCTGCATTGCAGGCAGATTCCTTACCAACTGAGCTATCAGGGAAGCTCTTACTAGAGCTAAACATTTGAATTTTCCCCTAAGTTTTTACAGAATTACTATATCCAATATCCTTAGTGAGCGAAGGATCACCTAGAAAGGATGGAGGTGGAGAATTTGGGGAAGGGGACCACAGAAGGTCAGATACCCCTGACAATGAGATTCTAATGTTGGTGAAGAAAAGTCACCTGTGAGCAAAGGGGCTCGGTCCCGGGCGCGCTCTCAGCTACGTGGTGCGGAGGGGGGGGGCCTTGCCGGCTCGGCCAGCGGACCCCGCCTGTCCAGACTCTCCTGTGGCTCAAATCATGTGGCCCAGCAGACTTGACCTTGCTGTGATCACAGGAAGGAACTCACGGGGAAAAATGTGGTTTGACACAGAAAACAGGAAATGGAATAACCCCCCCTGTTGCCAAATGACCTCAGCATGTACACCGACTGCCTTGTTTCAGAAGGACACTCACAGGCGTGAAGGCGCCCTGGGGACCAGCCGTGCCCCGCCCTCCCTGTGTTGGGTGTGCCAAGACAACGATGCCCACTGCCGCTTCTGGGGCCATCACTCAGGGCCCGGCCCACTGTCTGAGGCCTCCAGGGCGAGGCAGGATCTCCTACGGCCCAGGGCTTCCCTCTTGCGCTGTTGATGAGCCCAGGCCCCCCACTCATGGTCCCCAGCTGTGCAGCCCACGTCGCACACACAGCCTCCACCCGCAGCCCCGCACGGCCCCTCGGAAGGTGGTGATGGGGACCCCAGTGCCCGCGCATCTCCTGTGTGGGAGTAACGGGCTTTCCTAACCCAGAAGCCTCACATTTGACCAGCACCACAGAACCAGCAACAGGCTAGCTGCCAGCCTGTTGGCAAAGTAAAGGAAAATCCGTGGCCTGCAGCTGAGCACAAGGCCCAGGTCCGTGACTTTCTCTCTTTTATTTTTTATTTTTTTGTTTTTTGACTTTCTCTCTTTTAAACTGAATCTCCAGCTCGGTGCCCAGGGCGGAAATGTGGTGCTGACACGGGCGGGAAGGACTCCAGCTCCCAAGCAGGCTGGAGGCTTCTTGCAGGGGCTGCGTGGGGAGAGCCTGGGGGGCGGAGGGGGAAGGGGCCCGAGGACCTGGGCTGGAGAGGGGAGGCCCCTAGGGGTCTCTCAGCACCGGGGTGTCTGCTGCCAGGCCGGACCCTGGGGGCCAAGTCCCCGTGTTTTGAACATGCTCTGCATTGTCACTGAATCACGGCTTTGCACAGCTTGCTGTGGGTATAAAATTGAATTTTTCACACTCAACCGTAGAAGACCATAGCAGTGTAATGAGGTGGTTTGGAAATGGATTTTCATGGGTTCTGGACTCTAATTGTTTGGGGGAAATCCATCAGTGGATTCTAAAGCACCACAGAAGTCTAGGGAGCACTCCTAGGAACTCAAGGGTGTTACTTGTCTGGGGCCACAGCTTGAAGCTTCGAAAACCGCTGCTTTCCTGACACAGCATCTTTTTCTGCCTTTCGCCTTAATTACAAAGCAAGTAGCAATTATCTGAACATATTAAGGGATGATAACTTAAGAGCTCATGAAACAAAAAGAAACAAAAATAAGGGTGCAGAAATCTTTCCAATGTTCTACTTTTCACAAGGCAACTCATTTAAAACTTCAGATAATGGAAAACAATCTGAAAACATCCAAACTGTGGCATCTGACTTTTCGAGTCATTGCTTCCTGCTTTCATGCTTTAGTTTATAGGCTATTTTGGGAATATTTTGGTTTATAGAAAGATCGAGTGGAGTTTAAAGTAAGGAGCTCACGTGTAGCTTTTCACTGCTGCTCACATTCTCATGGACGTGGTACATCTGTCATAACTGATGAACCAATAATCACCACATCAAAAATGAATGCCACACAACTTTTCATACACTTTAATTGAGCTCTGGGAAAACTGCTAAACCACATGTGGCTAAAGGCTAAAGTTTTTAATGAAATGCCAAGTGAATAAAAGCTTTCATGGAAGGATTATAGGATTAAAAAAGAAAAATGTATAAAGCTTTCTTTTTGTTTAGGTGTGTTAGAAAGAAAGGGTGGTGATATAATCTATGAGAAAGGAGGTGAAGAGATACAGTGGAGCAGAGACTCTCTCTTCAGTAAGCGTGTGGGGAAAACTGCACAGCTACATGTAAAAGAATGAAATTATTAATAGAACATTACCTAACGCCACACACAAATACAAACTCAAAATGCATTAAACACCTAAATGCAAGACCAGACATTATAAACCTCTTAGAGGAAAATATAGGCAGAACACTCTGTGACATAAATAGCAGCAATATCTTTTCTGATCCACCTCCTACAGTAATGAAAATAAAAACAAAATAAACAAATGGGACCTAATTAAACTTAAAAGCTTTTGAAGAGCCAAGGAAGTCATAAAACAAAAAGACAACCAACAGAATGGGGTTGGGAGAAAATATTTGCAAACCAAGTGACCGACAAGAGATTAATCTCCAGAATAGACCGACAGCTCATGCAGCTCGATATATATATAAAAACCCAATCAAAAAAAATGCACAGAAGATCGAAATAGAGATTTCTCCAAAGAAGACATAAGGAGGACCAAAAAGAAGCTCAGCATCACTAATTTATCAGAGAAATGCAAATCAAAACCACAATGAGGTATCACCTCACACCTGTCAGAATAGCCATCATCAAAAATTCAACAAACAACCCCGGAGAGGGTGTGTAATAAAGGGAACCCTCCTGCACTGTTGACAGGAATGTAAACTGGCACAGCTACTACGGAGAACAGTATGGAAGCTCCTCTAAAAACTAAAAATTGAATTACCATATGACCTGGCAATCCCACTCCTGGACATATATTCAGAGAAAACCATAATTTGAAAATATACATGTAACCCAATGTTCACTGCAGCACTATTAAAATAGCCAAGACATGGAAGCAGTCTAAATGCCTGTCAGCAGACACATGGGTAAGTAAGATGTAGCACATACACAGCGCAACATCACTCAGTCATTAAAAGAACAAAGTAACGCCGTCTGCAGCAACATGGATGCCCCTGCAGAGTGACGTCGGACAAAGACAAGTGTCATATGATACTGCTTACAAGTGGAATCTAAAAAAACGGTGGAAATGAACTTATTTACAAAACAGAAATAGAGTCACAGATGGAGAAAAGAAACTTATGGTTACCAGAGACATAATGGGGGAGGGGTAAACTGGGAGACTGGACTTGATATACGCACACTACTATAATCAAAGCAGATAATAAGGACCCACCGTCTAGCACAGGGAACTCTACACAGTACTCTGCCATGACCTCTAACAGAATGGAATCCAAAGAGGACATACGTGCATATGCATAACTGATTCACTTTGCTGTACGCAGAAACCAACGCTACATTGCCAATCAACTATACTCCAAATAAAAATTACTCTTGAAAAAAAAATTACTCTTGGAAGAAGAGAAAGCAGCAGGGTGAATGAAGGCTGAAGCAGCAGGTCTGGGTGCTCATGTAGAAGCGGCGTCTCACAACTGAAGACGCTCACACCCTGCTCGTTCTCAGGTAAGCTGCAGGGATCCGTACCGGGCCGGCTTCTCCGTCAGCCCCTCGCCCAGAACCCCCGAACCTCAGCAGGGGTTTTCATCCCCGCACAGCGCGCGACCCGCGCACCCGGCCGGAGGCGCTCCGCCCGCCGCGCGGACTCACCTGGGGACGCGGGGAGGCCGGGGGGCAGCCTGGGAAGCTCAGGCAGCGCTGTCGGCGCTCCGGGGGCCCGCGGGCCGGGGGCGCCAGGCGGAGCTCGGGGGGGGGGGCGGGGGGGCGGCAGGCGGAGGCCCCGGTCGCAGCGCGGAAGGCGAGGGGCCGCCTCCCGGGCCTCGGCCTCCCCGCGCGGGGCCGCGGACCCGCCCGCGCCCTGCCCCTCCAGGGAACCTAAAACGAGCACCGACTAAGTACCGCCAGATTGATTCGTTTGAAACTCTTTTTAATCTGTGCCATTTTCGCGTACATTTGAAACCTGTCGCCTTAATAAACGTCCGATTCTTTTCAGCGGATAGAGGAGCTGAGGCTGTTCCAACAAGTAAATATATATCCTGAGGGGAAGGGTGCAGTTTTCTGGATAAAACTCTTTGGTCTATATAAAGATTCTGAGTTTAAAAATCACACGAGGATTCACTCCAATGAAAAGTAAACATTCCTTTTCTCGAAAAATTTAATTGCAGAACTATTTACAGGAGGTGAACATCAGCAGTACAGAAATCAGATGAGAGAGGCATTATCCTAGAAGAAGTCAGGAAAGAGTGAAAAAAGAGTCAGGAGAGAAAAGAACCCAAGGAACACAATCCTTCAATGCCCTGAAGTGATGACCAACATCTGATCAGAACTTATCCACAAAAAGGAAGAGAGTGTGTGGACTGCGCCCTGCACATTCAGAGTAGGTGTCCTGCATGCTACTGAAGAGAACTTATCAAAAGAACCAGAAAAACATGAGAAAGAGAATTCCTAAAATAGTTTAATTCCAGGGAAGAGTGATTCTGTACAGATGTAGAATATTTGGCGCTCTGTGGTTGATATGATTCCATATGTATATATATCTATATATATATATTTATATACTTTTTTTTTTTTAAACGTTAACTAAAACAGCTAGTTTCCTGGTTCTAACATCCCTTGAATTTCTGTAGGAGGCATTTCCTTTAGTTCTTAGGCCACAGCTGGGTGTTTTGGCACGTGACGTGGGGGTGGGCGTGTGGACTGCTCTCCGGGCAGGGAGGACCCGTACGGAGGGGAAGCATTTGGAAATCAGAGTTCGAAAGTAGCCCGGGGTTCACTACTGGCGAGGGGAAACTTTTTAGAATTTGGTAAACCAGGTGTAAAGTGAAGGGAGAGAGACGGACGTGCTGAGCCCTTTAAGTGATGAGATCCTGGCAAAGCGATGGGCCGGGCCGTGGGGGCGGGGCGGGGCGGTAACCGAAGGGCAGGGGCGTGGCCTCCAGGAGGGGGCGCCGCAAACGGCCGCGGGGTCCCTGCTTCCCTGTTGCCCGCACAGACCGACCTCTCGACTCGTCTGCTGGACAGACGGAACCGTGTACACACACTGCAGAGACCGGTCCTTCCTCACTGAGGACGTGAAAGCGCGCGTTTCCAAGGCTTTCAGGTTCGAAATAAGCACCCATGATGAAGAGTCACATAAAATCTAAGAAAGTAGGGAGGTAAACCCCTGTTGTTTCTCTGTGTGTATACAAAATCTTTTAAAAAGTAGTGTTGTGGTAGGTAACTAACATTTCCTCTGCAAGGAAGTCAGCTCCAAGAGTTTAGGTTGAAACTGGAAATAATTCTTTTTAACGCTGGATCGGAACGCCAGGGTTACGACAGCAACCGGGAAAACCACGGGGATTTCGCGATGCTTAAAGGATGAAACGATGGCGGCTGCTCGGAGCGTTCTCCCGGGCCACCTGGCCTTCTCCGAGGTACAGAGGGGTCAGGACGCGCGGCCACGGCCGGGCGAGGCGGTGGCGCCCTCACTGGCCTCCGGCGATTCCGGTCAGGACGTCTAATTCCGTCCCTGGCACGGTCCCACATGCTGTTTTCTGCTTCCAAATTATTTTTTCTTTGTCGCTTTCCTGTTTCACTTAAGACCTTGTCATTTCCCCTGAGATGCAGGTGTGCCCAAGCAATGGTGATAACACAGTCTCATTCTGGGGGCTGCCTGACCCTTGTTCAGGGAAACATTCAGAAACGCTTGCTGTCCAAGCCGGAGAAAAGGGAGAAAGGTCCCCTCAGGGCTCTCTCTCCACTTCCAGGCCCTCAAGAAGCTCGTGATCGCCTCCTGCTGGGTGTAGACAGCCTCCCCAGAAGGGGACCGCTGAGCCTGGTACTCAGGATCTGACTGGACTCCACATGCATCCCATACAGAGCAGGTGGGACCCGCTTTATCAAGAATGGGGACACTTTCACAGCCAGCTCAGAAGATGTCAGGGCCATCAGTCTTTCACAGAATGTCAGTGAGGGTGACAGGAACAGGAGAGACGGGAACACAGAGTCAAGACAAGTTGTGAATGATGTAGGAACAGAAGCCAGGCTGCTCCGCCAGCCAACTGGAGATTCCCAGGTTTCTCTTTCGACTGCAGGACCCTCTGCAGCCACTCTGTGCTAAAGGGCACTTCCTCAAGTGTGAAAGGGCACCTCTCCCAGCATCGTGTCCACTGCCCACATTTACTGCAACTCTCAACGGAGTAAAGTGACAAGGTGGAGCTCTTGCTGTGAAGGTGCAGGCCTCTGATGTGACCCGGAGCCACGCGTGGAGGACAGACAGTGCAGGGGAGGCTGACAGGGCCACACCCATTGCTCTAGCCCAGGTGGTGAGAATGTTCCGCTAACCAGCAGCAGCTATGGTCTCGGTCACTTATATTTGAGGTTTTCTATTTTATTTTTGAATTTTGGAACAGTGTCTTTAACCAAAACTTTCAAACAAGTGTAAACAAATATGCAGATTAAAACAAAGGAGACTCTCAAGGTGTTCCAGGCGGCTGGTGTTTGAAAACCATTGTCTCCAACTACCTGATTCATATGTTAAATATGCAAAAAGAAAAAAAAAAAGAAAAAAAAATCAGCAGTTCAGGCTTTGAGAAGAAAGGAGGTGCCTGAGAAACATGTGGGGTTAAAGGTGTGTGTGGAGTCATCTGGTTGACGTTGGGCGTGTGGCAGGAAGGTGCCGCTTCTCAGAACGACAGGAGGCCCACGTCCCACGCCCTCCGCGGGCTGACCCGTCGGGGCCACCTTTCTGCACCCTCGGTGGGACACGTCCCTGCCCCGTGGCCACCGTTTGCAGGACCTCCATTCCCCTGGACTGGGTGCTGGCAACTGATTCCAGACTGCACATGGGGCCTTCGGGAGCAGACAGGAGTCTGGAGGAGCTGAGGTTCTCCAGCCAAAGCAGCTCAAGCCTTGGCTGGGTCTCCCGGGATGCTCCTCGGAGCGCTCACGGTCCCCGTGACTGGACCCAGGTACTGCTGAGGGCAGAGGGTTTCTCGCAGGGCCTTCCCCTTTCTCCCGCTTCCTATGCGCCACCGCATGCTTTGGCCCAAACCAGGCAGCTGCTCCGAACAGCTGTCCTCGGTGCCCCTGCAGGCAGTTGGACTGGATGTCTGTGCCATGCCTTTCCTTCCCAGGAAAGTCCATCCTGGACCTGGCTGAAGACCTGCGTGAAAGTGCAATGTGGGGTCTTCCAGTGAAGGTGATGGAGAGGTGGCTGCCCCACGCAGACTTGGGAAGGGTTGAACAGGAACACAGACGCCCAAAGAAACATCCCAGCCCCACATCTGTGGGCCCTGGATCGTGCTGTCTTCTGGCCATAAATTTGGTCACTTCTATCTCTAGGCATCAGCAGGGACAGTCTCTACTTGCAAGGTCACTGACTTGGTGGTTATTAAAGAGGGAATCGTCAGTGTAGCCTGATCTTTTTTCCTAATCATACACTTTCCTATTTAATGCTGGACGTCTTTAGTATCGACTTTGAGGTGAATACATCAACATTTCCTTTTAAACAAAAATGTAATTTTTTGGTATCATACCACAGTTCAACTCTTCATCCCCCATTCTAGGATGGTCCCATCAATTTGCTGAGAAACAATGGTAACAACTGTCACTAACAACCGCTCTCATGTTAAAGATAACTATAACCAATGAAGATGTATGAGATGAATTACATTGAAAGCGCACTTGTGAACAAGTGAGACTTGCCTTTTCTGGGTTTTGTTAAACACTAGGACCCTGTTTATCATACTTGTGTTCTGATTTGGAAAGTCACGCAGGGCCGTCAGCACGGCAACAGCAACCTGTTGGTCGTGAGGAAAATGGTTCTAAAGGGCACCTGGTTATGATGGTTACAGGCGTTATCTGCAGGGAAGGGAAGTGTGTGATCACAGAGAACGTGGCACTTCCTTTCCATCACAAATGTGCCTAGAATGCGGTGTGTTATCATTTTCAACCAGATTCTCAATCCTGAAGATCATCCTTTGCTAAATTGCATCCAGGATGTGATGAAATGGTCACAGAGTAGCTATGTGCTCTGTGTCTGTAGGAGTGACTGTAAGAGTTCGTGTGATGCAGGAACACAAGTATTATAAACAGTTTTATTTCTCTTTACATGTACAACGTGTAAACATGGCTTATCGTCTGCCTTTCATGACGGGGTGTCACCACGAGAACGGCTGTATTGCACTTGGTCGTGTCCCACACACGGTGACACTCCATCAGACGCCGCTGCACGCACACCGCCCCTCCCCCCACAACTTTCTTTGGAAAAACGTGGATCAAGTAGGGGATCGGACACGCTCCCCACCTCCAACCAACAACCGACGTCAAATTTAGTTTAGGTGAATCTGCTCACCTACGGATGGTTCAGGTCAAGATTTTGGGGGGGTTAAGATTAAAAAAAAAGAGTATACAAAACATAAAAACATTAATCCAAATTCAGTGAGTATTTTTAAGTCAGGATCAGAGAATCTGGGATCTAGAATCATTGTTGTCTAATTTTATAGTTGGTTGATAGCCATTTTGTACAAGTTCAAGGAAATGAGATAAAACCCATCAGCTTCCAGGTGAGGCACACCTGCGGAGGCTGCAAGCACGTATGCATTTTACCTCTCCCCTCGTCGGGGAGTCACACCCAATTTCCTGTGGTTATTTCTAGAGAGCTGTTCGTCTTAATAACACATCATGTTTAAAGTCTAAAATGCTAATGCTTGCAAATACATTTGTCTTTAACAGAGTATACTAAATATAGGAAGAAGCATCATTATTGTATACTACTCAGGATTTAGGTATTTATTTAGGTAGAAAAAAATGCTTAGAATACTCTGGGGAAATAGGGCTCATTTATAGAAGAATATTTCAGGGATTTTTTTTTTTTTTTTGCATTTTTCAAAGATATACATTCGTACTGATTTTTGCTTCCAAATATATTTTAAGGCTGTTTGGTAAAATATATACCAGATATGAGGTTCCATTTACAGGGTTTTGTTCTTACAGGGACTTCTTAACTACTCAGCTTTAAAAAAGTAAAACTGGGAAGCTAAACATGCTTTGCTATCACCTGCGCTCCTACGAACCCCATGCTTCATGGAATGTGGACTATGAGGAAAAGAAACGCTGCGGGCGGCAGGCGCCTACCTGTGCAAGGACGTCACCGGAGCTCTCACGCGCGAGGCGTGGAGGGCGGTGTGTCTTAAAGTGCGAGTCAAACGGGAAATCAAAGTGCTATGGAGGGGGGTCTGTGCTGCTGGGCTGGGGGCCCGCACTCCCGGGCACACGGCGTCCCGCGGAAACGCTGTGGCCCCTGCTTTTACCTGGAGTCACAGCGAGGACTCTAGTCTGGGGTCAAGTGGGCAAGTCCACGGGCGCTTCCTTTGAGGTGGTGTCTCAACAGACACACAACCATCCAGTTGGAACAATGGTCCCGGCATCTAAATTTAACGAGATGAATGGAAAACCTTCCATTAGAGACCTTCCTATTTTTCTCTGTGCCAATCAGAATCATGAAAACAAATTACTTTTCTGAAAGTCCACAGCTGGAAATCACAATGTGACCTTCTTTTTTTTTTTTTTTTTGTCATGTCGAAAACAGGCAAGAAATATATTCTGGACTTCACCTGTACTGCATAGGACAAAAGAATTCTGGAAAAATACAATGTAAACCACATTTCTTCTTTACCATTTAAACTGAGATATACTTACCACACACATTCATATTTCTTAAACTTTTTACAGCATTACAACTGTCATTTTAAACAAGCAAACTTTTTTTGTTTTGTTTTGTTTTTTAAGGATACCCTGGAAAGTCAACTGATAAGAGCATTTGAGAATATATATACATCTATAAAAAAAATCACATGGAGCATAAAGGGTGAAACTTAAAGACAGAACTGTGGGTGATAGTTTAAGTTACAAAGGGATAAAAAATAAACGACTCTTTTATCTGATTAAGGACAACCGTGTTCTCTTTCTACCCCTGCTACAGAAGAGTCAGCCTCTCTTAAGACTCTGTTTCCATCTGTCTCTCCCTGTGTGGACGGATATTCAGCTGACTTCTGGCTGTGGAGATGCTGTGCTGAGTTTGGGGGCGCAGAGGTGGACTTCCACCTCAGGTTTCCAGAGAAGCGCGAGGTGGGGAGCTTGGTGGCTGCAGAGACGATTCCTCATCCCCATGGACTTGGCACAGGAACCATGTGAGGGGTCGCCGGGTTCAGGGCACAGGGACCCCAGGCCGCGGGGTGGGGGTCTTCCTTTCCTGCACTCAAGCTGTAGCACCTTCTCTTGGGGTATCTAATGCCTTGAGAGTGCTGAGACACACCCTTTCACAGTTGTTTGTTATTCTCGCCTCTAATATCACACGATTTATAAAAATATAAATAAGAAAGTGTGAACTGGGTTCCATCTCGAGCGGTTTCCTCGACCCCCTCTGGGAACAGAGGGGTGCGTCAGGGGTCCCCACGCCGCTCCGGCCCGGGGGTGGGCATCCGGGCTGTCTGGGAGAAGTCGCTGTGGCCGCGAGCTCGGACGTCCGGGCGCTCCAGGGTGTTTATGGCACAAACATGACGGCGGGGCGGACTCACTGGAGGAATGAGACGGGAGTGACGAGGGGATGGCGCTCGGCAGGGCTAAGGCCCCGCCCTAGAGCCGCGTCTGGGCCTCGGGGATGTAGATCTCGATGCTGTCGGCCCGCTCGCTGGCCGAGCTCTGGCGGAAGGACGCTGCCCTCTTGGCCGCCGCCAGCCGCCTCCGCGCCTCCTGCCGCTGTCTGTCCGGCAGGTCCAGAGACTTCTCTCTGGTGATGGGGAGTTTCCCTCTGGGGGGCTTCTTTGGTATTGGAGGGGGGACCTTTCTTTCTTCCTGAAAAGCATCACAAGTCAAGAGTGGGGGTCAGAGCAGCCTGGCGCTCCCCACCGCCCACCCCCGCGGGGCTGCGCCCTGCCCGCCAGGCCCGCGGTGCCGCCCAGCTCCCGGGGCAGGAAGCCTCTGTGCACGTGGGCCTGGGCCGCGGACTTGGTCCTGGCACTGTTCTGACCCTGCTGCTGGGTGAACGCTCCCTCACAAACGCACACCCGCTCACCTTCACGGGGGCCTGCACGATGCCACAGACTTGCAAGGTCCGAGGAGGTGGAAGCCGCCTCAAGTCCTCTGCCACGGGCCTCAGACCCCTCGACATAAACTACCTACGGGTTTTCACTTGCATAGGAATCGGATGCGAATAACTGGCTCTGACTCTCAGCTCGTGTTCTCCAACCACAACTCTAAGATCCCAGCATGCCTTTTCCAGAAAGAGAGAGGCTGCCCCATCCGGCAGCAAAGGAACCCCGGGAGCTGGCAAGCGCCGCGGGTGCGGGGGAGGCTTGCGTCCCGCCTGCGCCCTC
Source organism: Muntiacus reevesi (assembly GCF_963930625.1). Classification (NCBI taxonomy): domain Eukaryota; kingdom Metazoa; phylum Chordata; class Mammalia; order Artiodactyla; family Cervidae; genus Muntiacus; species Muntiacus reevesi. The sequence goes on along the minus strand of NC_089258.1, from coordinate 44,522,018 downwards.
TGTCTGCTGGCTGGGCTCGCACACCGGACCTGCCCAGGCGGGAGGGACAGGCCACAAGGAGTCCTTGCTGGAAATGGGCGCGGCCTTTTCTAAGCACATGCCCAGCTGGTGGGGGAAACCCTCATCTGTCCTTTCTCTTTCACCCTCCAAAAGGACCCGAAGGCACCAGGGTGCCCAGGCCTGGCCACCATGGCGGGTTCAGGGGACACACGGCAGAACCCGAGGTCTGTCCTACTGTTTTTGGCAGGAAGATAACCTCCGTGTTTGGAACTTTGTCCTTAGGGCCAGAAGCAATGTCCTTCCCGACTTGATGGCAGGGGTCAGTTGGGGTAATTACTTTGCCAAGACTTCCAGCTATTTCAGAATTTAACTCCTGCCCTGAGTGCAGGACTGTATTTGTCTCTGTGCACACCTTCTGGGCCTCTGAAACATGTGGCAGTGAGAAACCAGTCCTTGTGGAAGCCTCCACCCACACTGTGAGTCCAAACAGGCTCATAACTGTCCTGGGGCTGGGGCGGGGGGGACTTTTATGTATCTTCAGACTAGTTTAAAAGTTGGATTTTTAGTGGTTTCCTAGAATAACTTTTTCACTGGGAATCATTACTTATGATCGCCTTCATTCATGCCCAAACCATAGACCTCCTGGACTTGCTCATGCACAATCTGGTCGTTTGCACGCCCCTCCGCCCCCTGTCTGCGGTGACAAGGGCTTCGTCAGCACCAGCGATCGAGCGATGGTCTCTAGCCTGGACTACGGGAGGCACGTTTTAGGGAAAAAGGATGATGATGGTTTGCATGCTAATTATCCAGATGTACACGCTCAGCTACACGTTAAACTCCCCTGTCCCAAAGTATCTCGGATCAATTTTCTTTGTCATTTTGATTGATAATGCCTGTCTAAGAAAATCAGATTATGATTCTGGAGAACTGCTCTAAGATGCGTCAGGAAGTCAATGTCTTTATAGCGAATTCACACCTATTTCTCAGCCTTAGAGAAAATGATACCTAAAGAGAAGAGCTGAAATCACAGGTCAAACTTAATGGGCATTTTCAGCCTATCTCAGGGCCAGCTCTACAGGAAGTGTACATCCTCGAATTGCTCAGTGAAGTTTACAGTGTTTTTGTCTCCACAGGTGTCCCTGTAAACAACCTGAAGCCTCCTGTGGGAAGTACCACAGTGCAGTCCATACAGAGGGTGGGGGTGACGGTAATAACTCAGAGGATGGGCCCGACAGGAAACGTGACTGCGAGTTCACACGTGGGTTCTGTTGGTGTCTTCTCGGAACTGTCAGCAAGAAAGGGACTGACTATACCTGCTGATGACTCTAGCACCAGCCTGGTTGTGCACACATGGGTTTAGGTGTGGTAGCAGATCCTGTCCTGTTAACTGCAGACCGAGACACACATGGTAACGTGGCGCTTGGAGCACGTGCAGGGATTGTGGGCAGGGATGAGGGTGGTGGGCTCTGTGTGGGGATGCAGCAGGGGCTTACCTTCCTCTCCGGGGACTCAACCACCTTCCAGTCGCTGAGCTTCAGCTGGTGCAACTCGTCGAACTTCATGCTGACGTCCTGAACGGACAGCTGCAGCATGTCCCAGTAGCCGGCCAGATCCTGGGAGGTGGGCCTGGGCATGGCGCTGGGGTCCTGCCAGACACATGCACAGTTAGAGCCGCGGAGCCCTCTGGGTGGGGCGGGGGCAGGGGCTGCTCTTCCCAATGAAGCGGGTCTGGGAGAAGCCCCCGTAATTCAGAATTGGGTGCACATGCTCCTGAGGGCCCATGAGGCTCTGGTGACAGTTTACGTGAGTATTTGCTGACATTTAAAAAAATCTGAGATGGAATTCCAACTGAGCTATTTCAAATCCTAAAAGATGATGCTGTTAAAGTGCTGCACTCAATATGTCAGCAAATTTGGAAAACTCAGCAGTGGCCACAGGACTGGAAAATGTGTTTTCATTCCAACCCCCCAAAAGGGCAATGTCAAAGAATGTTCATACTACTGCACAATTGCACTCATTTCACATACTAGCAAAGTAATGCTCAAAATCCTCCAAGCTAGGTTTCAACAGTATGTGAACCAAGAACTTCTATATGTTCAAGCTGGATATAGAAAAGGCAGAGGAACCAGAGATCAAATTGACAACAACTTTTGGATCACAGAGAAAGCAAGAGAATTCCAGAAGAACATCTACTTCTGCTTCATTGACTATGCCAAAGTCTTTGCCTGTGTGGATCACAACAAATTGGAAAATTCTTCAAATGGGAATGCCATGACATCTTACCTGCCTCCTGAGAAATCTGTGTGCAGGTCAAGAAGCAACAGTTAGAAGTGGGCATGGAATAACAGTCTGGTTCAAAAGTCAGGAACGGAGTAGGTCACAGCTGTATATTGTCACCTGCTTATTTAACTTATATGCAGAATATATTAAAAGAAATGCTGGGCTGGATGAAGTACAAGCTGGAATTAAGATTGCTAGGAGAAATATCAATAACTTCAGATATGCAGATGACACCACCCTTATGGCAGAAAGTGAAGAAGAACTAAAGAGCCTCTTGATGAAAGTGAAAGAGGAAAGTGAAAAAGCTGGTTTAAAACAACATTCAAAAAACTAAGATCATGGCATCCGGTCCCATCACTTCATGGCAAATAGATGGGGAAACAAGGGAAATAGTGACAGACTTTATTTTTGGGGGCTCCAAAATCACTGCAGATTGTGGCTACAGCCTTGATATTAAAAGACCCTTGCTCCTTGAAAGAAAAGCTATGACTAACCTAGACAGCATATTAAAAAGCAGAGGCAAAAAAAATAAAAAATAAAAAGCAGAGGCATGCCTTTGCCAACAAAGGTCCATCTAGTGAAAGCTATGGTATTTCCAGTATCATGTATGGATGTGAGAGTTGGACTATAAAGAAAGCTGAGCACCGAAGAATTGATGCTTTTGAACTGTGGTGTTGGAGAAGACTCTTGAGAGTCCCTTGGACTGTGAGGAGATCCAACCAGTCCATCCTAAAGATGATCAGTCCTAAATTCTTGTCCATCAGTCCTGGAAGGACTGATGCTGAAGTTAAAGCTCCAATACTCTGGCAACCTGATGTGAAGAGCCAACTCATTAGAAAAGACCCTGATGCTGGGAAAGATTGAAGGCGGAAGGAGAAGGGGCCAACAGAGGAGGAGATGGTTGGATGGCATCACTGACTCAATGGACATGAGTTTGAGCAAGCTCGGGGAAATGGTGAAGCACAGGGAAGCCTGGCGTGCTGCGGTCTGTGGGTCTCTAAGAGTTGGATGTGACCGAGCAGTTGAACAACAGCAAACCTGAAAAGTCTGCATTCTGTGTGGCTCCAGTTGTAGGACATGCTGGAAAGGGCACAACTATGGAGGCAGGAAAAAGCTGAGAGGTGGCCAGGGGCTGAGGGAGGACAAGGGGTGACCAGAGGGAGCACAGAGGATTCTCAGGGCTGTGAGACCGCTCTGCTTGTCACTGTCCTGGTGGACACATGTCATATATTTGTCTAAATCCACAGACTGTCCAACACCAAGAGTGAGCCCCAATGGAAACCATGGACTCGCAGTGATGGTGATGGATTTGTGCGGGTTCACCAGTTGTAACATACGGACCATCTGGTGGGGCTGGTGTGTGGCAACAGGGAGTACGTGGCATTTTCTCTGTATTTTTCACCAATTTTTGCTGTGAATCTACAATGACCCAAAAAACGTCTATCAATGTGGTTGAAAAATGGGCAGAGGATCTGTCTTCCAAGGAAGACATACAGATGGCCCCCGGGCACATGAAAAGATGCTCGGCATCACGAATCATCAGAGAAATGCACAGCAAAACCACAGTGAGGTATCACCTTGCACCTGTCCCAGTGGCCATCATCAGACAAGAAGTAAGAAGGTTTTGAGGATGCAGAGAGAAGGGAGCCCTTGTGTGCTGCTGGTGGGAACATAGATTGGTGTAGCCACTATGGAGAACAGCATGGAGTATCCTCACAAAACTAAACATGCAGTTAGCACACAACCCAACGGTGCACTCCTGGGTATTATCCGAAGGAAATGACAACACTAATTCAAAAAGACACACGCACTCCCATATTCACTGCAAAACTATTTACAATAGCCGAGACATGGAAGCAGCTGAAGTGTCCTTCAGCAGAGAGGATGCCACGCATATATATACTGAAATACTACTTCAGTATAACAAAGAATGAAATCTTGAAATATGCAGTAACATGGAAGTCAGACAGAAAAATGCTGTATGACTTCACTTGTATGTTGAACCTAAAAATCAAAACAAAGGAACAAACGTAAGAGACAGAAACAGAGTCATAGACGCAGAGAACAAACAGGTGTTTGCAGAGGGGACTGGGGATGGGGGTGAGAAATAAGTTCGGGAGATAAGGAGGTACAGACTGCCATCTGCAAAATAAGAGTCATGGGAATGAAACGTACCGTGTGGGGAATCCAAGAATAACTGTGTAGCCTCTTTGTATGGTGACATATTGTAACTAGACTTATTGGGTTTGCTCCTGCACACGCTTATCAGGGCACTGACACATTCACGGGGCCTCACCCTGTGAGCTTCAACCCGCAGCCCCCTCCTGTCACCCCCCACCGGGGCCAGGACTCGACGTGTGAATGCTGGGGGACACAGACGTCCAGTCCTGGTTCCACGTCCACACCCACTAGGTCACTCTCTGGGCGCTGTCCATCCTGCCCGACGCAACCAGCTGGCAGCTGTGCTGACCTGCCGGGAGGGGGTCAGAACCGCCGTCCAAGCCACTTGCACACAAAGCCCTCGTTTTCTGCTCCGAGTGAGAATTGCAACCCCGGGGCGGCTGTTTACTGTGTGAGGACCCTCTCCACTGAGCCACCAGGGGGCGACCTGACGGGCAGGTGCAGGGTCCGGTCAGGGTCAGGGTCGGGTGGGGTCGGGCACAGAGTCAGGGTCATGTCACGGTCAGGCTCAGGGTCAGGCGCGGGAGGGCTCATCAGGTCGCCGGGCCTGGGTTGTCATGCACTCGCCTGAGTCTGAGCTCAGCCGCTGCTTGTGAAGGAAAACAGTGAAGGCCTTGCTCCAGGCTGTGCCTTGCAGGCGATGGGGTTCGGGGGGACTAACAGGGGCTCCCTGGACGGCTGGGGCTGGCAGGGTGCTCCTCCCCCTGACAGCGGGTCCTGAGCTGCGTGTCCTCCTCCTGCAGGACGAAGCCGGCACAGCGACCCCTCCTCCCCTCCCCACCCCCCACAGGGGCAGGTGTGAAGGGCCTGCGCGTGTCTGAGGATCACGTCGCCCAGAGTGAACTCCGGGGTCACTGGGCCTCCGCTCTGGGCTCTGGGGGGCAGAGGCCATGGTCATGGTGGACCCCAGTATGGTCAGGGTCTTGCTCTGTGTCCTCTGCTTCTTTCTGGGAGGCATGGCTGTGTCTGTGTCCCCGGACACTCACGCGCCCTGGTCTGTTTGTAAGCCTTGTCTGTCACATGGAGGTGGGTCAGGCCAGGCCCCTCCCCCAGCAAGTGCGCAGAGCCATCCATCCCTGTTGAATGCACGCAGGGTCCCGGGGTGCTACCCGGCCCCAGCATGGGAGGTCCTGGGATGTGGGCTCAGATGCTCTGTGTTTTAGAACATTCTCTGGGAGCTGTGTGTCCTGAGAAGGGCTAAGGAGAGACCATGGTCTCATTCAAGTGCAGCGTTAGACCGGTGGTCTGTGTGTGACCCCGTCTCTCCCAGCTCTGGGGTTGCTGGGCCGCTGGCCCTATGGCCACAGGGGTCCACCCGCTAGTGTCAAGGGCAGGCCCTTCCCAGAGTCCATCCTCAACAGCTAGTGGGTCTGACTCACTCCCTGGGGCCATTCCGTTGACTTAGAACTAGAGCTGCAAACGAGGACAGTGTGGTTTTGATGAGCAGGGCCCTACCGGCTCTGCCAGCAGCCCCTTTGCTGACGGTTCACCCAGAGCCCAGCAACCTCCTCCAACGAGTGCTCCGGGGCTTTTGATCCAACCCTACATGGAGGTCACACGAAAAGGAAGCGGTCATGCCAGACTTCCTACGGCCAACACAAAGTGCAATCTGATGTGTGTAAGAGGTGTCAAGGAGGAGGCTGGATAATTCTCAGGTCTAATACCAGCTGCATCTGTTAGAGAAGAAATGCATTGCTCACAGCTGGAAGACCGTTACTGTGCTGCATGGAGGTTCGTGAAGACACAGACAACCCTCCCATCGGCTCAGCGGAACGGGGACCACGCCCCCTGGTGGCCTCGGTCAGTCCTCAGAGATGGTGATGGGGTGGGGCTGGGGCAGGGGGAGGGCAGGACACGGAGTGTTTCTACAGCTGCACGTTCCTTTCAGGGACCCTAAACCTGCCCGTCCCCCGCTCTTAAATGTTGATTGTAACTTCACATCAGAGGCGACCAGGTGCTAACGCTTTAAATCTCAGGATGAACTGGAATGGGATTAATGGAAAATATTGGAGAAAACATATAAATGATCCTGATGAAGAGGGATGAATTGGCAACTCTGACGTGCTAGGCTGCCTCCATGTGGAAGAACATGCTGCAAACTCACAGGCCTCCTTGTGAATTTAAGGACGGAGCAAAACAAGGTCGAGGCACCGTGAACTGCTGCTTGTGTGTTAATGAAAATGTTTGGTCTCAAAAAGGTCAGTGTACGGATTATAAATAAAAATACATAGAAGAGGTTGTAAAGTAGTGTGAATACCATTCAGCTATTACTCTTCAATGACTTTCTCCAAATAATTATTGTTTCTCCAAAATAATATCAAGTGAGTACTTTCTTTGGTCAGATAAGGAAAAGTATGTGTGTAATGATACGTATTTATATTTATTTATACATAATATTGTATATATGTAAGTATTCACATTAGAATATATATATGTGTGTATATAATATATATATATATTTCCTTTGATTTTCAGGAAGATCAGAACCAAGTTTAGTGCCAACTGTATTTCCTAACTTAGCCCACAGTGTTTCAGTTCACTCCTGCCTGTAACATAAAGCCGGGACTGCTCCTGGAATCCCCTGCCAGTCTCTCTCAGCGTGGCTGCTTACGTGTTTCTATTGGAGTCACCTCCTGGCGCCGCCTTCACCATGACCTCCCCATGACATGATTCACGCTTGTCCCCCTGCCTGGGGTCCCCAGGGGCAGGCCGGTGGCCAAGGACACTCTCGTGGCTGGGGGCCCACCTCCCTCTGCCCACCGCGCCCCTCCCTTGCCCACAGCCGAGGCCTCTCTGCTTTGGCCTCCAGAGTTGGGCGCATCCCCATCCTTCACCAGGCCGCGCTCCCGCAGCAGTCCTTCACAGCGGACAGGGCAGAGATGAGGGCGGAAAGAGTGGACGCCCAGTCTGCTGACCTGCACCCTAGGGTCTTGAGGGGGCACTCACCATGTTCTGCTGGCAGAGCCAGTAAAACTGCTGGAACTTCTGGGACATCAGCAGCTGGGCGCTCCCCACGGCACTCCGGATCTTGCCGAGGACTGTGGACACACACAGGGTTACGGGCGGGTTGGCGGGGGCCAGGAGAGGGGCGCCACGCGAGGTGGCCTTCCTGCGGCGGCTCCATGTCCTCGTGTGCGTGCGGTCGTGTCCAACCGCAGCCCCACGGACTGTGCCCCCCCAGGAGCCTCTGTCCGGGGGATTCTCCAGGCAAGAACACTGGAGGGGGTCGCCATGCCCTCCTCCTGGGGATCTTCCCTACTCAGGGATCGAACCCTCATCTCCTGCATTGGCAGGTAGGTTCTTTACCACTGAGTCACCTGGGAAGCCATTATCCTTGGTCACCGGAGGTGAAAACTTTGAAATTACTGTGTGGAACGGTCACAGTTGAGCCATCTTTCCATCTGGTCCATCCTGATCCATGAAGGAAATTCAAAGATGACCAAATACTATCAGGACACCTCAGTGTGGGGGGAAATTTACCTTTGAAAGGTCCTGCTAGCCCACCCAGCCCCTCGGGAGTAAGCTGGCTGGCAGGGACCCTGGCCCCTCACATCACCCTGCTGACCCCTGGAAGCGTGCGTGAGGACGTCCTGCCTCGGGCACCTGGTGGCCAGCTCACCAGGGCTGTCAGGAGCAGCAAGGGTCAGTTTAATCTACGAAGGATCTCAAGTTGTAAGAACTTAATTAATCAAAGGGCACTTTAAAAAAGTAAGTAATACAGCCTTGTCAGTGGAAAGGATTTAACCACTTACTGGATAGTTATGATGACTTAGGGATTTGAACTGGGCAAAAGATTTCTGGCATGAAAATTTTGGGAAACCCCCCACCCCACTCCCTCCAAGTGCCTCCTCACTTCCCATCATTCTGCCCCAATCCTGGCCTGTGTGAAAATCATCATTATTTCAGAAATAACAGCTTTGGGAGACCCCAACTCCCATGATTCTCAGAGGCACTTAGGCGTCTGGAGGCAAACGCTTCTGGCCTTTGTACCTGGGCCCTTGTCTCTGGGGTCCGGTCTAAGAGGCCATCCCCAGCTACTCCCCTCTGCGGGCAAGTGTCTCCTCTCTTGAGTCCCCTTCAAGACCCGCACAACAGAGATAACAACCAGCTACACAGAGCCCCTGACGTTCCATGTGGGGCCAGCTTGTCTCCAGCCCAAGGGAGAGGGGAGCCTTCTGAGACAAAGATCTTAGCCGGGAGCTCGTCTGGCATGAAGTGGACACTGAACCATCACCACCAACAGGATGTTTCGGTACTTGCGGATTGTTGACCCTGGGACATTCCTGAGGTTCAGTCTGGAGAAGAGCCCAGAGGGCAGAACCTTCAGCACGTGGGTCACTTGGCTGGGGAGAGTCTGGTTACGGGCAGACCCAGGGGGTGTGGAGTGGGCCTGAGACCTGGCATTTCCACAGCGGTGCAGCCCATGTCCAGAGAGGTACACTCAGCTTCTTTAGCTTTCTCCCTAATTTCCCCAAACACTGCTAATTTTGATAGACAGCCTCCAAAATAATGAGTTGCGACTCATTCAGGGCGAGCTAGAAACCGGCCTCAAGGACTCTGACTTCTGGGCCACAAGCCACTGAGACCCTGGTTCCTGGCCTCCCCGGGGTGGGGCTCACAGACACAGCTGGGGGCCTCGGTGCACAGGCGGTCAAGCACCACGAACTGGAACCACAGTCTCCAAAATCAAATGTGTCTGTGAGGGGTGCCGAGGACGCGTCCTACTGGGACAGAAAGCAGCTATGGAAGGCCCGGGGCACCATCGTGCTTACAGGGTGAGCACCCGGCCCCAGACAGCGTGTCCGCCACGTGGTGCTCTCCTGGGGTGGGGGCGGTGGGGGTTAGTGGCCTGAAACGCTCCTGAGTTTGCCTGCATTTTCTGACTTGTCTGGATTGCTGTTCCCCAAAGCTTTGTTGTGACGACTTGCACACACAGAGTACTTGAAACAAAGTACCACCAGCACCTCCGCTCCATCTCTTGGGATCTCTATCTCTGTGCGAGTCTGTCTTTCTGACCCTCTTGGAGATGAGCTGCAGCCAGCGCCGCCCTCGCCAGCACCCTGCACAACCACAGAGCCACGGCCCTTCCTAGGAAACCAATGCTTCCCTAATGTCACCCAATTCTCGGTTGCTTCCAAAACGTGAACAAGAGTTAAAACTGTAACTTTCAATACCAGTGAGTTCACCAGATAACACCGTGGCATCCTTTCAGACTTGAACGAAACAGAAAGCTGTCTTGTCAGCGTCCTGACGCCTGCAGTCTGCTGCAGAGGGCTCGCCCCCCGGCCCCCCGGCCCCCCGGCCTGCTCACCTCCCCCAGCTCCGGGCAGTGGAGGGGACACAGGGCGGGAAGACAGAGGGGCCGGAGCATGGCCTGGAAGGGCTGAAAATACTTCCCACCTGGTTCACAATTTGGCCCCCAAACTGAACATGTTTGATTTCCACTTGGAAACCCTTGTAACTGGCAGGACTGACAAAAACCTTTAAAGAGACTTGTTTTAACCAAACGGTCACTGTACGAATATATAGAACTGACTCACATATAAATGCATTTTTTTTCACTGACGCTATGCTTGCTGAAGTGGTAATTAAAAAGTCAATCAGTTAAACCAATGGCATTGTCAGTGACACAAAGTAAAACAAACAAAAAGGACCCCCGCCAGAGAAGTGTGGTTTCTGAAATAAAAGTTTCCAGAGCCACAAGCATCTTACTCCACAGGTTCATAAGAAAGATGAACAGCACGAGGAAGTCAACAGGGGGGTCGTCTGTGAGGTGTTGTGACGCTGGACCTTCAGTCCCCGTTTTTCACATCCTTTTTAAAAGGCACCTCAATGGGAGGATTAATATACAGGACTTCAGTTAATAAACCTCAGCACAGCATGGATAGGGGGTGATGTCTGGGTGTTGATTTAATATTGTGGAGACTTATTATAAAGGGTATACGCTGACTATTGCTCGAGAGAGGTAAGGAATGTCAGAGTGTGGCTACTGGCCTGACGACTGGTGGCAGGGAATCTATGCTCATCAGCGCGGATGGTTCTATCTGACACCTACAATGTAAATAATAGCTTCCCGTAATTGCAAAGAATTTGAAGCAAAAATTCAATTTATTATTATTTTTTTCAATTTATTTTTTTCCACTGAAGTGAAGTGAAGTCGCTCAGTCGTGTCCGACTCTTTGCGACCCCATGGACTGTAGCCTACCAGGATCCTCAGTCCATGGATTTTTCAGGCAAGAATACTGGAGTGGGTTGCCATTTCTTTTCCACTATCCTTCCCTAATTCTGTCATAGTTTAACCACTTTCTTTTAAGAGCTACAGATAAGGGCTCATGCTCATCAGAATGCAAATTTACAAAGAACCTGAGACAACCCAGGCCTTTGATGTACAGAGAAATTTGATTAACTGACTTGCTCCTTTAATTTATTTTTCACACCTGTTCTACAATTTCCAACTCCACCTAAATCTACTCTGAAGTGCCAGGGCAACACTAACACTATTCTTTTCAAATTCGAAGTGGGCTTTTCTAGCATTTGTACACAGTTTGAGGTGGTCACTTGGAGATCCACGACCTCGCGGGTCTCTCGGATTCCCTCCAGACCCAGCCATGGGGACACGCCAGCGTCCACAAACCCCCGGCGAAGCCTCAGGCTTTCTCAGCTTCCCGTTTCTCGAGCACACGCCTCCTCTCAGGCTCGCTTTGCCGCGGCCCCGGCGGCTGGGGCGGCCCGCGTGCTGACCGCACCCTCAGCGGGCGCTGCGTCCCGTGAGAGGCGGGGCCTCGGGCTCGCGGTGACCGGGCCGGTCCCGGCTGGAAGCGGCGGTGCTCCGAAGCCGTCCCGCTTCTGACCTTCGGGGTGCGGACTCGCGGGCAAACCGCAGGCCCAGGGCAGTGTCCCCGAGTCCCCCAGGTCACTGTGATTACCGCCGATGGCACGGTGCCCGAGCCGGACCAGAGAGCGCGGAGCTCCAGGGAAGGAGGTCTGGGAGACCCGCGGCGAGCATCGGACCCCAGCTATGGCAATAACGTGGCGAGTGAGAATGGGGGTCCCTCAGATGATGAGGTCTCCCGGCGCCTTGAGCCTGCGGTCTGTGCCTCTGGCTGGGAGATCTTCAGATTAGCAGCTCTGGGGCAGAGATGTTTGGGGGCAAGAGAACACCCCAGCACCTCTCAAAAGACCCCACTGCGCAGTTCCTCAGGCCATTCATCTTTTTACAAACCTGCTGAGTAAGATTTTTGTGGCTCTGGAAACTTCCATTTCAGAAAACATAACTTTTTAAAAAATTTTTTGGTTTTACTTTATGCCACTTACCCATTTGGTTTAACATAATTAACACAAAACCCGCAAAACACTAGTCTAGTGGTGGTTTACAATCCCTGCAGAGTATCTGTTTATGGATTAACCTGCTTTAACATGATTTAACTTATACCAGTATTTAACAGTTCTCATGATATTTTTATTAACTGTAGAGAGTTGGGTGAATCTGAATTTGTTCGATCAATTCAGTGAGCTGTGGTTATAATATAATAGCTTGGGAGAAAAGTTATCTCATATAATGGAAATTTCAATATTCGGAGCTCAGGGTTTTGGTTCAACAGTCATTTAATTTAATCTTCGCTTTTTAAAAGGACTGTAACCAAGAACCATGTACCTGTTTTTAAAGTGAGGAGTGGCATGGAAAGTTATCTCACCATTAACCATTACTAGGGAATCACTTAAACGTGACCAATACGGCGCTCGGTTAATGTGCAAAGCATACAGTTGAGATTCAAAGCAAGCATTCTCTCACCTTTGGCACAAAAAATAAAGCTGGGTAATGAAGCAACTGAGAAAATCACAGAAAGGATCAGGTAGCCCTGTTCACTGCTCTTTGAATCCGAGGCTCCTAGAGATGTGATTTCACGTAGTTATGAAACAGTGGCGGGAAAACCCCGTGGAGTCACGGTGACTGAGCTGGTGTCTGGGGGAGGGGCCCCCTGCCTGGCCGAGGGCGGTGTCAGGGCACACGGGGTTTTACATGCTCTGCTGTGCAGAGGCGTGAGTAGGGGTGGAAGCACCCTGTGTGTGAAGACTGCCCCCCTTCCCTCTTCCTCCTTCGGACTCTCGCCGCCGAGGCTTCTGCTGGGCATCGCCAGCAGACGCTCAGCGTGTCTGGACGCTGCCGGAGGATGGTCAGCATATCTGGGCACCGCAGGAGGACGATCAGTGTATCAAGTGTGATTGCCCAGGAGCCTAAGACCGGGCAGAGCTCCAGGAAAACGCAAAGCCGTCCCCACCTTTGAGAAGGGTGTGTGTCCATGTGCCTGTCCTCAGGCATGACAGAGCCAGGGGCTCCGGAGGTCGGGACCAAGCTCCCCAGGCAGACGCAGAGTCCATGTTTGAGGAAGGGCCTCCCTGGAGGGTCTCGGGCCTGGCTCTCTGCCCCTGCTCCTGCCCTGATATTTGCTCGCCTGCCTGACTAGTCTCCCGCCCTCAAGGTCCGCCCAGACTCCCCCGCCACCAGGAAGACCTCTCAGACTGCCTGGCTGGCGGCATCTGCCGGACCTGAGGGTGTTTACAGCGCTGGGTCTGCACCGCTCTTACCACGCGCACGTTCCTCACTCACTAGAAACGCCCCTGTGCTGGTCTTACCCACTCTGCGGTCCCTGCGGTGTCTGTGCTGCATACTCATCAGTGTCTCCACCTGCAGTCTATGAGACCATGTGCTCAGCAAATGCCCGCTGGGGCTTTACAGGACACATAGTCCAGGAGAAGATCCCAAAGGTGCAAGCAAGGTGAAAAAGACTTGTGTAGAGAAATGCAGCTGACCGACAGCAGAAGGCCCTTTCCTCTGCCGGGCTGAAGGAGAAGCGTGTTCTCCAGATGCTGATAATAAGACAACGACAGCCTAGGTGACAGGATCTTACTGTTGATCCGGGTCACTGCAGATCATCAAGTCATACACAGGATGTTCACGGCATTACTTCCAGGATTTTCCCGACCACCCCCAGTGACAAGAAAATCATAGCTTATCAGGACAAGGCTTCAGTGCTGGGGACTTTTAGTGTCACCTCTTAATCCCCAGGGCCTAAGGCACAAGCCAAGTGTGTATTTTATTGCTCAGGGAATCCTCTCTGAACCACGAATGAAGGTGACGGATCCAGAGAATCAGAGTGAAGTAAATGGCCAGGGATGAGGCATGGCATTTTCTGAACAGCAGAAGACACTCCATCACTAGCTAGGAGGTCAGTCACTTACCATCTCCAGCTTTTCTCTGACACAAAGCCAAAGCAATTTCTTTTAACACGGGACAGTCACGAGTCTAGAAAACAGTTGAATTGTTGCCCATCACCATTGCCAAAATTCAGAGAACCAGCACATGGACCCTGAGATAACCTGCAGTCCCAAAACCCCTGTGGGCCTGAGCCATCCTGCTATCCATCACACAGCATGGAACAGAGGGATGCCCGTCAATATCTCAGCCACTGCTTTTCTGTTCATTTGCTTGCGTCTTAGCTCGGGTGGGGTATGGTGGGAGCCCATGCACTTTAAGTTACTCAGGGATCAAAGGGACTGTCCTCATGGATTTCATCCGCCACGTGCTCATTTGCTTTATGGAAACCTGGCGAGTGTCTTCAGGCCTCAGCAGAGACCTGCCTCTTACCATCCTCCACGAGGTCGTTCTCCTCGGCTTCCCTCTCCATCTCCTTGCACCAGCCTTCCATCCGCTTCGTCTCCGTGTGCAGCAGCTTCAGGAACCACGCACCGTCCCTGTGGCACGGGGACGCACGCCCGCCGTCCACCGCGTCCAGGGCCGGCTCCAGCCAGGGGTCGGGAGGGGGCAGGCTGGCAGTGTCCACGGGGGTCCGGTAGTCCTCCCGGTAACTGAAGAGCCCCTGGGTCCGGACGGTGCGCACCGCCCCATACTGCGTGGGGGTGCTGGGCTCCGAGTGCCTCTGGAAGGAGGACCCGAACTGCAGGCCCTTGTCCTCCGTGGCGACGTGTCCTGGGAAGCCCTCCAGCTCCAGGTCCGCCTGCACCCCAGCCGTCACGCTGTTGGAGCGCTTGAAGCGTCCGTGTCTGCGAGGGAGGGGGTAGGGGAGACAGACGGGAGCTTGTTGAAGATGACCCTGAGCCACAGAGCCCAGCTTACACATCTGGAGGCCACACGCCAGCCTTGTGGTGTAGACCAGTGTTTTCATCTTTGTTATCAGCACACTGGTGTTTCATCTGTGTGAGAGGTTTATTTGACTTTGCAAAGAATGAAACTCTAACTTTTACCTAAGCTTCAGTGGCTAAGTGATGCCCACTGAAGACTTAAGTTTACCACAGGTGGCTTAATCTATTCCCGAAACCACTGTCTTGGGGTGGTTACCTGCCTTTCAGAAATACGTGACAGGCTTACACATTTCTGTGTGTTGTGTGTATGTAAAATGAAGCCCCACTGCTTCTTTCAAGTACATAATTCTTTTAAGTAATAACATCTGTGTCTTGTTGAGTTCTGGTGGCTATTCATATCATATTTCAGGACATGAGCTTCTTCTCTCTGAATAATGCAGTATCATCTGGTTATGTCTTTTATGCAAAATAATGAATCCAAATTCTGACTTCAGCAGGTGTTTAAAAAACATTTTCATTGTATGTATTTAAATGTCACTCATTCCTCATAGCCAGTTACTGAAAGGACTGGCAAGAACGAACTTATAACTGGAGCCCAGATTTTGCTGGTGAGAACTATGTGTGTGTGTGTGCATGCATGTGCATGTGTCTCTGTATGCATGTGTGTCTCTGTGTGTGCATGCATGTGTATGCCTGTGTGTGTCTATGTGTGCATGTGTACATGTGTGTGTGCATGCATGTGTGTCTGCACACCTAAACTCTGCCAAGCTACACAAGTTGGCTCCTCACCAGCTGGACGCGCAGATGGCAGGCAGCTGTGTGTGCAGCTGGCTAATGGATGTGCCTTCGCTGGAGGCAAGGCGCTGAGAAGGAGCCACCAGCGGGGACGGGAGGCCGCGAGCCCAGGTCCTGGGGCAGAAGACACGGTTTCTGAGAGGCCCCCATCCTGGGGAAGCCATCAGTTTGTGCTCTCGATTCCTTGGCAGTCCACATCTTTGCAGGTTGGTCTAAAACCCTCACTGAGTGACTCACCAGGGTTTCAACAACCAGACGCTGCCTGGCACTCACGATGTGATATGCCCATCAAATCTGTCTTTATGAAACTTACAAGATATGCTATTTTAAATATAAAATAGAATAATCACCCTGTCCTCATTACAAAAACAACACTCTTGTCGTGGACTTCTCTGTGCTGGGCAGCGTGAAGGCTTCTTTGGAAGCGTCACCTTCCTAAGGATTCTTCAATCTTCTTTCACTCTCCCTCTCTCTGTGGTTGTACTGTTAACATCCTAAGGTGGGAAAACCTGAGCTGGCTTTACGCTCATCCTTTTCCCCTTTGGGTGAAGGACTCTGGTGTTTAGAGCTGCCAGCCCCTCTGCTTTCACAGGTGGTAAGTTACTTTAGAAAAAAATGAGTCCCCAGCCGCTAGCAGAAACAAAGCTCAGAAGGATGCTAATTCATACCCGAATGATATCCACTGAGTTAGGTTAGGGATATATGACCCTGTCTCCACAACGGCATGAACCGTTGATGGCCAGTGCTGTCCAGACACTCGCCATCACGTTTCTAACCCACAGCCCTGCTCAGAGGCCCCGGGAGTCTGAAGTGGTTACCGTTTCTCATCTTCCACCTGGACGCCCACCGAGTGGTACTCCCGCAGCCCCCGGCTTTCCGTGTCGGAGTCTGTAGCCGTCTCCACCTAGTGCAACAGAGAACATTTTATTTTACAACCAAGACAGGGACCTGGACCAGGGACTATTTGTGTATGTGTTCATCTGCCATAATTAATTATGCATTTGTGTAATTAATGCAGAGATGCACTTGACCCAGGAAAACAACAACGGGAGGGAAATGCACTCGTGCTGGTGTAATTATGTTGCTACCATGTTTCATCAAATTGTGCATGACCCCGTAACTCAACGCTGAGCCTCCACCTTCTAAATGTATGCAAATAAAATTGCTTTGCTTAGCTCGGGCGAAAAACAGGCTGTGTTGGATTGCATTATGAGAGGACTTAAAAGCTCTTGTTACATCCTGCAGGTACAGCATGAACCAGATAGAGCTAACACAACACACGGGCTGTTGAATAGGACGGTGGTGATGACGGCATCCACATACATGACATACGGAAGAACTGAAGCTTTACCAGCCCTGGGCAACCCTTCCACCCGCCTCGAAACAGCGCCGTCTGCTCACAGGATGTGCCCGGGCAGGGCAATGCCACAACAGAACAGAAAGCGTGCGCTCCACACACAGTCCTTACGGTGGCTGCATTTGCCGAGAAGTCTCCCCGAGCCCAAGGAAGCATTTGTGGTGCAACATTAACTCATGAGAGAACTCTAGTAGCATACAGTTTCTAAAAAAATAACCAAAACTCCAAAAGCAAACAACCTCCCGCTCCCAAACTCTCAGTATGAAAAGTCTGCCCCAGAAGAGTAAATATATGACACTGAGTAAATATATGACTAAACAACCAAAGATTAGTTTAATTGAATGCTATCCCAGCTTCTATACGGTCCCTTTTCTTTTTTTTATTTGCAAGAAATAGTACCTACTGTCTCAAAAGGTGTTTTGACTCCAGTTCACAAATGTCAAAACTAAACTGTCAAACACATCTTTTCTTAAAAACATTAGTGACCGTTGCAAGGGTAACACACAAACCATGAGACGAGTAACTGTGACACCGTCTCCTGCTAGTGATGAGCAGAGGTGCCCTGGGCAGTCGTGGCTGGCTAAGTCTTTGTCGCCGGGGGCTGACGCGGTTTGTGATGAAGCCCAGTTGTGCTGCTAAGAGCTGGTGTTTGTTTTCAGCTGATCCCGCGCCAGGTGCTGAGCTAAGAGCAGGCAAGTGTTACCACAGCTGGTGCACATGATACCCTGGGTCCAGCTGCATGGAACACTTGAGGAGTCAGAGAAGGTGAGTAACTTGCCCAGGGGTGCACAGCTTGTAGGGGGCAGAGGCATGCTTAGCATCTGCTGTGGCCAGAATCAGCACAGCCTGTGGAGACCCTGCAGCTCCTGGGATGGGGCGGGGCAGGGGGGTGGCCCTGTAGAGCCTGGGACAGCGGTAGAGCAGCAGTCAAGAAGCCACCTGCAAGGCAGGAGCCTCAGGCGATGCAGGTTCAGTCTCTAGGTGAGGAAGATCCTCTGGAGGATGGCATGGCAACCCACTCCAGTATTCTTGCCTGAAGAATCCCATGGACAGAGGAGCCTGGCAGGCTACAGTCCATGGGGTCGCAAAGAGTCGGGCATGACTTAGGCGACTTAGCACACATGCACAGGAGGAAATGTGCTTGAGTAAAATTCCTAACCTGCTGGTGATCACCACGTCTTTCTAGTTTCAAGTGGGTCATGGCTGACATAAATGTTACCTTGTTGGATGTGGACACTGTGTTTACTATTGTTTTACACAAAAAGATTGCAATAAGTTAATATGTTAAAAATGTTACCCATGTCAGTGCAATATGAGCTGCCTGTGTTCTAGCTTCTGTTCCAGTCTATGACTATAACCTGATTTATTTAATTAGATGTAACTAGTTTTCTGCCACTTTAAATAATGCCGTTGTAGATCTATGTCTGTGCATGTATATAATTTTGTGACTATATTCACAGCCATTCTGGTAGATACTGCTGAATTTGAGAGATACACAATATGGGTGAAATTACTTCATTCGTATAGTTTCAGGGAGACATTTGTATGGAAAGAGCACTAATTTTTATCATAAAAATGTTGAGAACATTTGCCTCATTACTTCCAGTCCTAGGAGTCTAGTCTAAAGAAGTTTCCTTGAATTCTAACATATTAAAAGGTGAAAGTGGGGGAAACAGGAGGACAGGATACTGGCAACATTGAGCAAGTTCAGGCTGCTCACGACACAGACACCTGTGCGGTTATGATGGATGAAGCCACGACGATGCTGACGCTACAACACAGACCCAGGAGCGTGCATCGGCAGGTGGAGTGAACGATCCAACCGCGAGACGCGTGTTCACACGTAGAGCACACACATCCGCACAGAGAGAAACTGACCGTAAAGTGACCAAACCAACCAAAATGTCACAAAATAATTCGTCTTCTTTTCTCTGGTGTGCACAGCTTCTCTCTTGTAGTTCTCTTATTTACAGTGAATGAGAAAAATACAGCTTTTGGAGTCAAATTCTGCCACTTGCTGGCCATGTGACACTTAGGTAAGTCTCAGATTCTATGGCTTTTTTCTTCCTAATTTCAAAAGTGAGGGATCAGCAAACACGGGTTAATGAGTGTGAAACTGTGTGAGGCCAGGTTCAGGTAGGTTCTCCAAAGCAAATCTAATGCTCCCTCCCTCACCTCCACTTTTAAGATCCACAGATATAGTAATGATATGTTAAGTTCAAGGAATATATAATGAATTTCATAGATACTACAGTGGTTGTCATATGAAACCATTCTAACAAAAAAAGGGTCTCCATTTTTCAGAAGGTAAATGTGGAGGGGGATGTGGTCAACTTGCATAAAGCCAGGACGAGCTAAATATTTATCAATTTCAGAAATCTTGGGAGAGCTTTATGAGGATGGGGAAAATCAAATTTAGGACAAAGAAAAGGAATTATTATTTTGCACAGTGGGAAGGAAATCAAAGGAATTTTTTCCAAAGAGAAAATTCTGATGAGAAGTGTAAAAGGATTATAAAAGTTTTGAGAAATATATGTACATATTCATTTTTACAAGAGCCGTGGTATTTTAGGGGCTTCCCTGGATCAGTGGTAAAGAATCCTCCTGCCAAGCAGGAGACCTGGGTTTGATCCCTGGGTGGGGAAAATCCCCTGGAGAAGGAAATGGCAACCTACTCCAGTATTCTTGTCTGGAAAATCCCATGGACAGAGAAGCAAGGTGAGTTAGTCCATGGGGTCGCCAAGAGTCGGACACAACTAAGCAACTAAACAATAACAGCAAGGGTGTACCGGGCATGGAGAAGAAAGATGAAGTCCTCAGAACCTGCGTATGTGAGTGACCTCTCTGAAGCAAGTGCTGATTGGAGGTGCCTGCTGGTGGATGGGGATGGATCCTCCCTGTTGCCACGTGAGTTGTGGGCGCTAGGCTCCTGGAGCACCTGCCTCTTGTCCCTGGGCCATGACAGAGGGGTTGCACAGCCATGGGCCATGAAGAGTGGGGGAAGGGTGCATGAGAGTGCATGTGTGTGAGTGTGCACATGTGTACCTGTGAGTGCACACCTGTGGTTGTGCATTTGTGTGCATGCATATGTGTGTACACAAGAGTGCAAACATGGAAGTGTGCACATGGGTACACCTGAGTGAACATCTGTGGGCATGCCTGTGTGTGCACGTACATGTGTGTACATGCACATGTATATACAAGAGGGTGCAAATGTGAGAGCGTGTATATCTGTACATGTGAGTGCACACCTGTGGCACATGCATGTATGTGATGCACGTGTGTGTATATGAGTGCACACATGAGTGTGCATAATATACACATGAGCTCACTTCTGCGGGCATGCATGTGTGTGCATGCACATGTGTGTATATGGGGTGAACATGTGAGTGCATATGCATACGCATGAGCTCACTTCTGTGGGCATGCATGTGCACATACATGTGTGTACACGAGAGTGCACATGGGTACATGTAAGTACACACCTCTGTGTGTGCACGCTCGTGTGTGCATGAGAGTGTATATGCGCGTGAGCACACACATGTACATGTGAACACACACATGTGGGGTGCATGTGTGTGCATGCTCATGTGTGTACATGAGCATGCACACGTGAGAGTGTGCATGTGTGCAGCACATGTGTGACATGTGAGTGCACATGTGTATGGCCCAGATTTTCAGAAAGTCATGTCTGATCACCCACAGCTGGAGGGACCAGAAAGCAGGAGGCTGTTAGCAGAATGTTGGCTGAGCTCTGATCTCGGGTTTTTGCTCTAAAGAAGCTCATCTTAGACTCTGCCTTCAAAGCCCTTACAGCAAAGTGGGTGAGTTGCTCCCACATGGAGTCCCCATATTTTTCTTGGTGACCTACTGTGAGTCCAATAGTTAGAGGTGAACTGCCTCCCCTGCCCTGTGAGATGCAGGAAGCCCCAGCAGAAGCAGGCAGGAAGATTTGGGGCTCGGGGGGATGTAACCTGCCCAGGACTCCTGGGTGTAGCCTCGGGGAGGACATTTAAACCCAGTGACCACCTATGACATCACAGAGTGGGCATCACTCCCATTTTAGAGATGGGATGACTGAGGCGGACAGGATGGAAAGACCCCTGGACATCAGACCACATTACAGGACCTAGGAACACACACACACACATACACACACACACATACACACACACACACAAAACAAATGTAGAAACCCTGCAACAACAGACAAATCACAGATAAAAACAAAATGAACACAAAGAAAATCGTTCGCGGTGTCACCGTCACTGTGAGGAAATGAGGTAGGGCCAGATGTAGTGTCCAGGTGAGAGGGCAGGTCACCAGGAGGTCCAGGCGCAGCCTGACCTGCAGGGTCTGGGGCAGGACGTCGTGGGCTCAGCTGAGGACCCCACATATCAGCCCCTGTCCCAGGCCTGGGCTCCAGGGAAGGTGCAGGCAGGAGGGGCCCCTGCTAGGTGGGAAGAACGGTGTTTGTAAAATGAAAGGTATCCCGGACGCTGTGTCCTGGGAGGTTGGGCGGCGGCCCAGCGGGAACTGTCCCTGCAGTGCCAGACGGACACTGTGACACCCGCCGCCCTCCCTGCAGGCTGAGGACAGGGTGACGGGCGGGGTCAGCTGTCCTCCACGTGGTGTCGTGGGTGAGCCAGAGCAGGCTCGTGGGGGGCAAGACATGCCCTTCAAGTCATTCCCCTCTGTGCGCTGGGGTCCCCCCTCCCATCACTGGCCCCCAGCCTTGGGTTTCCCGTTCCGGGCTGGATGTGGCCCCTGTGGGCGGGTGGGGCTCCCGTGAGGACGGGGGGAGCCGGGGGGGCTGGGCACGGACTCGGTGCATCCACGCGGGTCCCCAAGCCGGCCCCCGGCCGCGCCCTCCGCACCACTCTGCTCTGAGCCCTGAGCCCTCGACATCCTCCAGCACTTCCCGGGAGCTCTCCAGGCGTGTGCAGTGGTCCTTCCATCAGCTTGACCGCCCCTGCTCCCGGATGGCGCACCCCGTTCCCCTGTCGCTCGAGTTCCTTGGGTCACGTTTTCTTTGGCTTCCAGCTCACCCCACTGGACCACCCAAACTGACACGCTCAGTCGTCCTGTGACCGTTTTGCCGCCGGGAGGACAGCGAGCCCCTGCACTCACACGCTCGCCCACACTCGCCCACGCTCGCCCACCGACACTGACCAGGAGCTTGCTATGTGCCAGGCGCTGTGCTAGGCGCTGGGTACCGAGAGGGGCAGGTGCGCCCCCCTGCCCGCGACACGCAGATGGGGGTCTGCAGGGGCTTGTGGGAGGGGGGCCGTGGGGCGAAGCTCCGCAGCTGGAAGCAGATGGGGTGTGAGGTGGGCAGGCTGTCAGCGGCTCCTGGGGGTGACTGGAGGCGGGAGGGGGCTAAGGCAGGTCTGTGGGCTTCTGGGACAATCTGAAAGCATCTGATTGTCTGGAATGTTCCCACTGTTTTCAGAGAAGTGGGAACCTGACCCTCCAGCCCTGTTTGCGGCTCAGCAGGCAGCCCAGAGGAAGCCTGTGGGAGGTGGCAGGTGGGAAACCAGGGTCACAGGTGCCCAGCGAGGTGACCTTCTTAGCCTGGGGGCCTCACAGGTCTCCTCGGCAGACGTGACTGTAAAGGCAGAGACCCTGAGGGCAGCAGGCACCCGGGCCAGCACCTCGGCCCAGACGGCTGTGGCTGCGGGGGTCACTGGCGCTCAGAGCCCCAGCTGTGTCCTCAGGAGGGGGCTGCCTGCGTCTCCGGGGATGCAAGGGTCCCTGCGACAACGGGAGCACCTAGCATAGAGCCTGGCATATAGATGAGGACAGAGAGGCGACGAGAGCGGAGGATGAATAACCCGGAAAGGGAGGAAATAAAATTCATGCGTACTTGGCTCGGGGGCGTATTTTGGTACTTACATCTGACCTTGGGTATGGCTGATGCTCTGGGAATTCAGAATCCTAAACAAAACAACGAAGCCACAGTGTGGAGACCGGGTTCAGGGGACCCGCCAAGCGGTCAGCTCGCAGCCTGCCGCCCCCGGCCCCACAGCGCCCGAGACAAGGCTCCCCCTCATGCCTGCCAATGCGTGGGCCCTCCTCCGTGGCGCAAGGGAGGCCTAGGGTTTTTAAAGCGCCCCACAGGACTCAGGCTGACGGAGGTATCCGGACTTGCCGAGGACCTGCCTGGCTGCTGACCCTGCCTGGGCTTGGGGCCTCCAGATAGGCGGTCCCCAAGAGGACAGTCCTGGGCCCCACTCCTGAGCGGCAGCTGGGTGGTACTGTGTCCCTCCCCTCCTGGAAATCGAGTGGACTTGGTGGTGGGTGTCGGCGCAGGGGCAGCTGTTTTGGCTCTCGGTGATCAGAAGACAATGAGAATAATCCGTGGGTACCCAGGGGTTGGCGTGGGGACTTTTGGGGCCCCTGAGCGGATGTGCTCCTGTTTCCTGCAAAAAGCCTCCAGTCCTTCATTTTTGGTCCCAAAGCCCAAAAGACTAAAAAGCTTTAGAAAGATTGGGTTTCAACCCCAAACCCTCCTTTTTATGCATCAGAATAACCTATCTCCACACTCTCCATGCTGCCGGCTGCCCCCTGGAAATGCCTGGGGGTCCTTTGCCTGCTGCACCTGCCACTGGCTTCTCCTGAAAGCTGGGGCTCAGAGACTCTGGGTGCCTGCAGGGTCCCCACAAGGACCCGGTCCATGTCACTGGGGGGAGGGCGTGCACGCGGGTAGGTACCTGGACCCCAATGGAGGAGCGCTGGCTCTTGAGGAACTCCTCGGCCTTGGACGCCAGCATGGCCTTGTCGCCGGTGCGCGTGGCGCCTCCCTGGCCCTCAGAGGCGTGGCGCTGGGCCGCAGCCGTCTCCAGGGCCAAGCTCATGGCCTTGGTGCTGTCCAGACTGTCCGTGGAGTTGTAGAGGCCGCGGCCGTCCGGGGGCCAGGCGGTCACCCTCTGGGCGCGGCCGTCCTGGTAGGCGTCCTGCGTGGACTCCGTGCTGCTCTGCGCCGTCACTGAGATCAAGGGCTTGGAGGTGGTGCGGGGCGGCACGGGCGGTGGCGTCTTCTTGTAGCTGGCATAGGAGACGCCTGCGAGGGGACACAGCCGGTCAGCGGGGCGCCGCCCGCCGAGCCTGCTCTCCCGCCCAGCACCCGCCAGCCGTCAGGCACAGCTCCCCTGGCGTCCAGCCTGAGAGGACGCAGAGTGTGGGGGAAGCTTTGTGCTCAGAGACCGTCTACGCAGATGTATGTTTAATAGTGAAAAGTTATGAAAACACCCCCAGATCAGGCAGAATAGGTGACTTCTGACTCAGCAGGACAGAGGGCAGCCCACCGTCCTCACGCAGGTCAGGCACCAGGAGAGGGGCTCATTCTATACTCGGAGCTAGAACCGCAGGGCTTGCGCGGTTCTCTCCAGGCCAAGACGGACTGTGTTTGCACAGAAAACCTGGGAAGGAAGAGAGGTTAGAAGCACACTCTAACGACGACCATCATCAGCGACGGCGTGGCGGAAGGCTCTCTGTGCATTCCACAAACGCTTATGGTGAACAGGCATTATTTTCATCACAGAGAAGACACACAGGTCGGAAGGCTGGCTGCTCCCTGCGAGCACAGGCTCGCTGGGTATAAACCGCGGGGCTGGCGGAGCAGGGAGCCGGGTCTCCACGTCCACCCTGTTCACCCCTGCGCCCTGTGCCCCCGCCGCAGCTCCACACAGGCCACGGGCTGGAAACCCACTGAAGGGAACAAGCGCAGCTGGACCTGAAACGGTACTGAACGCCCCTTAGGAGGCGTCCAGACTCACCAGCTGTATGTGCTGGGCCCGGGTGTTCCCGATTCTCACGGCAGGAAAACCTCACAGCTGCTCTGATGGGAGTGGACTTCCCACCGAGGCCGGCTGTGCTGCTTCCCCTGGAAGGAAGAACTGGCTGGAACCTGTGGGGGGAGCCTCATCATCAGCAAACTCAGCACCCACACCAGCGGCAGGCGAGCAAGGGCAGTTGGCTTGGGGACCAGACAGGCCGGCGGGCAGCCCAGGGGGCGGCCCCCTCCCCGGGGGCAGACGGGGCGGCTCTGCTTTAAGGGCCCCCGGCCCCAGGCCAGGAGTCAGTGTTCTGTGGCCCGCAAAGACGGCCAACTCCTCTCCCGCCTGTGGGGACTCCAGCCAGTCGCCAGTGACTTTTAAATCTGTGTGAGCGGATCCGCTGAAGAAATAAAGCATCAAGTGTCACCCAGATGGACATCAACAAATAAAACAGAGTGAGTTTTTCACGTCAGGAGGATCTGAGTTTAAAGGCATAAAAACCACACATGAAAATTTATAAAATGTACACATTTTCAAAAGGGCGAATGGGAAAGAGGCACGTTGGGTAGAGAACAAAGGTAGGAAGAAGGCTATTAGAAAAATGGACTCTGAACAGTGTCTACAACAGAGAAACCTCTAAAATAAGTCTTTTTAAAGACTTGCCCCCTAATGCTCATCAGCCCCAAAAGGAAAATTATTGAAAACTGACTTTATTCCAGGTTTTTATTCTGGGAGATTCTGATGTTTGAGAAAGCATTCCCAAGCTTCACGACCTCTGACTGTGAAGTAAGCGTGAAGCTTCTGCCCAGAGGGTGTCGCCAGCAGCAGGAGGGCCTCTCCACCGAGGTGGGGGGCTCCTCACCTCACAGGGAAGGGCGCTTCTGCCTGAAGCTGCTTCTTAAAGGCACATTCACTCTCCTCACCAGGCCTCTCCACCCTCCACCCGTGGTGCTCAAGTGGCTAACATCCTTCCATTTAAGAAACCTCCGTCCGTCTGGTCAGAGTCAACTGTGGTGCGTCCCCTCCAGCCCTGTGGTAACTCTTGCGCAGGCCCCGCGGTCCTGTTCCCGTGGAGCTCACAAAGCTTCAGGGACCCCTAGATGGCTCACCACAGCCCCTCAACCCCTCGCACCCACCTACAGTCGTGCCCCCCAAGCCCCCTTGGGGCAAACCCAGGACTTAGTGAGCTTGCTGAAACCCCAGCATCATCACCATGCCAAAGTCACTGAGGATACAAGCTCCTAGGAGTCAGGCTGGGCCCCTCTGTCCACGGGATTCTCAGGCAGGAATACTGGAGTGGGGATCCCCTTCTCCAGGGGATCTTCCCGACCCAGGGATTGAACCTGGGTTCTTTACTGGTGACCCATCCGGGAAGCCCCTCCCTGGGCTAGTCACTGCAGAACAGAGGCACTGTTCCAGAAGAAGGAAAATGCAAAAAGCACAGCAAACCCACCTTCTTCAAGAAGGTTGTTTCTGGTCACAGAGAAAAAAATCCTATGAATGTATCTGGGCTTCTCAGTAAGATAAGAGAGCAGCTCAGGCTTCACTGCGATTGCTGGTGGTGGAGAAGAGACCCTGGGAGCTGGAGTGATCGAGGGTCTGGGTACCGAGAGCTGAGGCTGGACATTGTCAGGACCCTTTGGGGACAGTTAGGCTCTGAGGCGCAGGAGGGGTCACGAATGCCCTGCTGGCCCTGGGGACAAGAGTGCCAGCTCCCTTCAGCCGGGTCCTGACCTGCTGACTCAGCAGCACTGGGGGGCTGGGGTTTCGGGAACCAGGGATGTCCTGTGTCTCACGGATCAGCTGGGCAGAGCTGGTGCAGGGGACAGCGGGTAGGGGGTGGGGTCTCGCACTGTTCTGCCCCCAGACTGCTGCTTGCCTGGGGAAGGCTGGCTGGCTGTACCCTCTCGGGGACCAGGGGGACCCTGGACAAGTCCCTGCCCCCCCATCCCCGTCTGGGGAATCTCAGACCCTCTGCAGTGTCAGCCAGCGGTGCTCAGCCCAGAGAACCTGCGCCCCTCTCTGCCAGGGGACCTTGGCGACGTCTGGGGACACTCCCGGTGGTTACGATGGGGAAGGGGAGAGGCAGGGGTGCTGCTGGATGTTTTCCGGGCTCAGGAAGGCCCCACCACGCAGATGACCGGCTCAGAAATAAACCCAAGTGAGGCCACCACCTCACGTTTCTGGTGGGGCCCACCTGCTCCCCTGTGACGGGAAGAGACACGGGCGGCCAGGTCTTTCCATAACGGCTCGTCCTTCCCTGTGTGGGGTCAGGCTGAGGCCCGCCTTCCTGACCCGGGACACGGCTGGCTGTCCAGAGTGTGTTCACCACTCCCCCACACCCCTCCCACGTCACGTGTTGCTTCTCAGCGACCTTTTCTCCACCGCTCGTAACATCGCTATGACAAGGGAACCAGCACAGTATCTACACGCTAACTGACGGGGAAGGGCGAGAAGCAAGCTTATTGGCAGCTTTCACATGAAACACTGGGAGCTGGCGGTGTCTTCATGGGAACCCAGGGAGCACAGCTCATTTATGAAGGAAGGTCTTTATCCTTCAACACTGTGTCTGCAGACCCCGCCGAGAGCAGGTGGTCCCCTGCACCCTGGCTCTGCGTCATGGCCGTGGCTGAGCGCCCAGACCTCATCCTACAGTGGAGGGTGGTGGTGGTCCTCGTTGCTTCTCTTAAGCAGAAACACTGATTCTGAAGAATCGCCCCCTGCCTCCCGGCGCCTGGCGGTGGCCGTGCAGGTGACTGAGAAAGCCAGGAGTACAGATTTCAAAGCGACGCCTCGCTGCCGCGGTTGTGTTTATGTTCACAGCGTGGAGGTGAGCGCAGAGCAGCAGCAGAAACGCAGACGTGTGGGCTTCCCGGCCGCGCGCACCTCCCCAGGAGCGAGGACACGCGCGCGAGGACTGTCACGCTGTCACGACAAACACGCCAGGAAGCCGGGCCGAGGCCCTCCAAGCGACAAAGCCCACGTCCAGCACAGCTCACCTCCGCGTCCCGCTCAACTTCACGGGACTCCCTTCACCTGCTAAAAAGGATGAATCTGACTAAATGTACCCAGTACAACTTAGACTGGAAGTCTAACAAAGCAACCAAACTGCCTTCCTGTCTGAATGTCTTATTTTCACTGTTGCAGTTTATCTCCATGGTCACAGGAAAATCCACTATCACATCTTCTCAACTTCGAATGCGTTTGCCACAGGGTGATAATGTGAATTTATACACTTATTTGTAAAAATGTAGTGGGACAACACATTTTCCTAACAAATTAATTAAAACGGGGCTCCTTGGCAGGACTGGTGCTGAAGCTGAAGCTCCAATACTTTGGCCCCATGATGTGAAGAGTCAACTCATTAGAAAAGACTCTGATGATGGGAAAGATTGAGGGCAGGAGGAGAAGGGGATGACAGAGGATGAGACAGTTGGATGGCATCACCGACTCAATGGACGTGAGTTTGAGTAAGCTCTGGGAGATGGTGAAGGACAGGGAAGCCTGGAGTGCTGCGGTCCATGGGGTCACGAAGAGTCAGATAGGACTTAGTGACTGAACAACAAGAAGTCTGTCTCCAGGGTAGCAGAGAACAGTCTATACTCAAGCTGGGAGGGGCAGCACAGCGACGAAAGGAAGTGTTCATGCTGTTTCCACACTGTGTCAGGGGGGCCCCCGAGTCTGCTCTTAGGGCCAGAGAGGATGCGATGTCCCCCCAGGACACAGGGCTCCCCTGAGGACATCTGCAGTGGCATTTAGCCACCAGGGGCTAAGGAGAGTCCCGGCTGCACCCGTGAGGATTCCTGCCTGTGGGTCCCCCACCACCTTCTTGGCCGAGGGAAGTATGGCTTCTCTGGGGCAGTTTGCAGCCCCTGAAAACACCTGTCACTTGTCCCTTGGTCCCCTTGTAATGGCCCCAGTGAGAATCTAACACATACACTTAATGGAAATAACAGCTGCTACCTAATGTTTTGTCAATAACTTAACACAAGCTAAAGAAACACATGGAAAAATACACATAAATGTTCCAGACATGCACACACCAGATCCATGCCGACACATTAGTGTAGAAGCCAAACAGGATTTGCAGTTTGCACTGTGAGACAGGCCTTTAAGACAGGTTCTCCGTGGCCCTGCGCCTCCACATCGGGCGTATGCACACAGCAGGCCCCCTCTGACCCTGGACAGGGCCGCTCACTGCAGATGATGCATCACCTTTACATTCCTGGTCAACTGAGTGCTTCTGAACTTAATAAGTTAAAAACTGTCAGTTGTCAGTTTGGGGCAAATAGAGCTTAATGTACATAAAACATTTTAGATAAATGAAATAACACTGAGACAGAGTTTTAAAAAAATATGGGTATATCACTATATTCATTCATGAGTCCAGTCTCCTGACAAATACATGTTGGTACTTACAACTTGTAGAGCAGAACTGTGTACTCTTTTTTTTTGAACTGTTTATTCTTAAATGAGTTCTTAGAATTAGAATTAGAAGCTGGGAAATACAGTAAAGAAAGAATTAAAGGGAACTCCCTGATGATCCAGTGGTTAGGAGGACTCCATGCTTTCCCTGCCGAGGGCAAGGGTTCAATCCCTGGTTGGGGTTTAAAATCGGGCAAGCTGCGAGGTGCAGCCAAACGTTAAAAAAAAAAGAAGACCATGAAGAAGAAAGAATTAAAAATGTGCATTTGATCATGTTAATTTCCTGCCACTGATTAAAATAAATAATTATAGATATCCTTTTATGCATTCAAGAAAAATATTCAATTATTCAGTTGAACAGTTTGGGTAATAATGATTGAGCTAATTATTAGGTACAGGCTGTATTGTCTATCATTTTCTACATGTAGGTCAGACAAACTTCATATACGAATGAAAATTTTAATTTTAACTTAGCAATGTAATTCTACTGAAGTATGTATGGCTTCAAAGAGCAGATGAATCAACAGATTTCTAAACAATCTCAAAATTTATTTAAATAAAAGTGATCAAATACAAATTTTGAAGTAAAAAATGAAACGATAACTTTTTTTAGATATCCTGAAGGCCTGTCTACTTTCTCTGCCTTTTTTTTGGCTCTGCTGGGCAGCATGTGGTATCCAGCTCCCCAACGAGGGGTCACACATGTGTTCCCTGAATTGGAATGGCAGAGTGTTAGCCGCCGGACCGCCTGGTAAGTCCTAGCTCCCTTTCTCTCTCTCTCTTTTTAAATTGAGTTCAGGCAGGAACATCCCTTTGGTTTTAAAACCTGACATTGATTTCTTTTTTACCAAGTGCCTAACACTATGAAATCCCTGGAGGTCTTCAGGCCGTTTTGTGGTCCAAGGGGGAGATTAAATGCAGTTTGTTTTATTACATTTCCTGATTTGGTCTGGATCCTGCCTACGTCTCAGGGATCAGATGTGTTGGCGAAACTCACCATGAAAACAGTGGTGGTGAGAGGAAGCAGCATGAGGAGGAGCCTTCTCCATTGAGCCTCTTGAGGCCGATTCGAGGCTCCAGGCACAAGGGAGGCTCCTTACATTACTCAGGATGGAAGGAGCCATGGTAGGGAGATCTCTATGAAAACGGCATTGAGCTGAAAGTGTTGACACTTCAAGGAAACTTTGTTAGTTCTTCTCTGTTAGAGTCGAGCGATGAGGCACGTGAGAATCCGGCTTTCCCAGGCACGCGCGGGCTTGAGTGCATCTCATTTGGACTCTTTCTGAAGAAATGACTCAAAGCCCCGGGTCAGAAGGACACTGAGCCAGGAGGTGGGAAGAGGCTGCAGCACGAACCTGCTGGCTGAGCAACAGGAGGGTGGACGTCTCCACCTGGACGACGACTGTGCCTAAACATCGGGGATTTATTCTGGCTCTGTGAGAAGGGCCACCTTCCAGATGGCTTTGTCCAGTAGCTCATCCAGGAGTCAAGTTTAAACGACCTGAAGTTTTAAAGGTTTCCCAGCTGGCTCAGCGGTAAAGAATCCACCTACAGTGCAGGAGACGTGGGTTGATCCCTGGGCTGGGAAGACCCCTTGGAGAAGGAAATGACAACCCACTCCAGTATTCTTGCCTGGAGAATCCCATGGAGAGAGGAGCCTAGCTGGCTACAGTCCAAGGGGTCACAAAGAGTCAGACATGACTCACCAACTAAATGACAACAAACTTCTAAAATATCTAAACACCTAAACTACAATTAAGCATCAGTTCCTCCACATTTGAGCTGCACTTGAGCGCCTCAACAGTCATGAGCAGCCAACAGGGATGGTGAGTGACATCGGCCACTGGTTTTGAGCGTTTCCTCCAGGCGAAGTTCAATCAGTACAAGCCCACCTCATTCAACGGATGACACAGGCAGAGGAACTCCGTCGTAAAGACTTCCCTGTGGGTCTTCAAAGTGTTGGGTTGGCAAACCTACTGAAGGGGGATTCGGAGAAACACATTCTATTTGAGGTAAACCAACTTGAATGGGATGAAATCAACTATTGCACAGTGTATACTTCCGCATGACCTTGAGTCATCTCAAATGCGAACACATCGTTACTTCAATGGGTGCCTTATTATCCCTCCACACCTGGAATTCTGGACACCGTTTTTGATTTTGGTCCTTACAAGCCATTTGCAAGGCAAAAGGAAATTTAAAAATTAGCATTCTACCGTATAAAGCACAAATACATAATCAAGATAAAATATACTTCGAAAGGCAGGCTTCACCATTCTATTCGAATGTAACAGTCACACTTAAATTCATTGCACTCTCTTAATTAGAACTTCAAAGATAACAGCATAAAAGGAATTACAGTAATCAGGCCCATGAATGTCTAAATGAGAGTCTGGATATTGGAGAACCCAAACTAAAGGCAAAGATTCAACATAAAAGATTTAAGCTACTTTGACACTTTAATTAATGTCAGTCTCAAAACATAAGTGTAAGTCACACAGGATGCAGAAGTCTTGTCCCTTTGGCATGAGCACAGTGATTTCCCTGAAGTTACAGAAACTCATGTGGGCCGCACAAGTTCTGATGGGCCACCAGCAAAGACATCCACCTCCCATGTGTTAATTAGCAAGAAATGACAGTCTAGCCAGCATCTAACATCTTGCAGATAGTAAAATGAAGTAATGACAGCTGTTTCATGGTTTGAGACACTTCCTGTTTCCATTTAAAATATTTAAAACCCACTTTGCACAAGAAGAACTTGGATTTTCCAAGGAAAAGCTAAGAATGAGCTTTTAAAGGTGCAGAGAATCAGATAAGTTTGTAAGTACAGAATTCTGAGTGTTCAAGGGGCCAGGCTGTAAACAAAATGACCAAACATCAGGACTGATTTACAGTCAAGTCCTGAGGTTGTGGGGATGACAAGACGGAAGGTTGAAAACACATGGGGAGCAGAGGGTGGTTCCCCACCACCAGGCGTCCAGCGGTAAACAGCTGTGTCCCGAGGCTTTGAGAACAGGAGGCTTCAACTTAGCTGAAAACACAGAATCATGGAAAACAATGATTCTTCTCAGTGGAAAAGCTGACACACCCCCCACAGGGACACAGCCGGGGGACTTGGGTCGGTCTGTTTCTGGAGGATCTGCAGATGGAGCAGCGGACGGCCCTGGCCTCTGTACTCAGAGCCGACACGTGGGCTTCACCTCGCTTCACAGGGGATGTGTAATCAGGAATGAAGCCTGCATTAGAGTTGTACCAGAATAGTATTTTTACCACCATGACGTGTGGGGGAGTAATTCTGCGTTGGTGCTTTGTTTTACGATGAAATCACTGACTTCACGTCGGCTTGTGGCAAACAAGGCAGGTGTGGCTGTGGACCCCCGTGAGTTAAAGTATCGGAGTTACTACTATCTTGGGTCAAGGAAAAGGGAAAAGCCTTCCAACGAAAAATTAATACAGTGATAACACTGATACTAATTGCAAGCGTAAAAATAACACGTAACGAGCTATTTACACCTACTGATGCTCAGCATCTAATGAATGCATCATAAATTTTGCCTTTTGTTGTTCTGTCTCTCAGTCGTGTCTGACTCTTTGTGACCCCACAGACTGTAGCCTCCCAGGCTCCTCCGTTCATGGGATTCTCCAGGCACTGGAGTAATCCCATGAACTGCACTGGAGTGGGTTGCCATGCCCTCCTCCAGAGGATCTTTCTGACCCAGGGATGGAACCCACGTCTCCTGCACTGGCAGGTGGATTTTACCACTAAGCCACCAGGGACTTCTCCCATAAAGTTCCATAAGAAAGTTGGGAGACAAGGAAGGTGACCATTTACTGTCTTTTCAGAGACTGCAGGTGACGTGTCGGCCTGCCGGCTGACTCCCTCTCCTGGGCTCCACCTCCTGCGATATTCTTTATGAAACAGAAAACCTGACCTGATACCCGGAGCTGGAAAACAGGTGACACAGTCTGTCGTGAAGCACGCAGAGGTTCTAAGTGAGTCCTCACAAAGAACCGGGCTGATGATCCACGCCTCCCTGGATGACAGCACATTGCTGTCAATGTTCGATGAACATTTTTATTCTCTGGCTTTAAGTTCAGAACATCAGTGACAGAGCAAACCCACCTACCCTGGGAACAGTGCTCCCACCTGAGCGCAGTTCAGAGAGAAAATGTCCTTTACTGATTAATCCACTTGTTCACTGTTTTCATTTAAAACTCAGCAAGTATTTCTATAATGCTTAGCACATCCCAGGCCCTGGGGACCCAGCAGCGAGGAAATCCCTGCCTGCCTGTTCTGTCCCCAGGGTGGAAACATGGACCCAAATGCATCATTATAACACACGGATGCTCTCTGTGATGGGCTCCAAGTGCAACCTCACAATAGTTTTGTGAAAAGCACCATATGTATAAAACCCAACTGACTTTTCTGCCTGAACTTGGGATCTAGTTTAATATTCAGTTAGTACCAGGTTCATGGTTACTCTTTTGAAAGAGAGAGAGAAAGAAACACAAACATCTCTAAAGGTCACACCTGCATGGTAATAATGTATGACTAGAAAAAACAGTCAACTTAATTTTGAAGAGAAAAGAGAAAGAATCATTCAAATGGGGCTTCAGGAAAGGAACTCTCTGATCTCGGGCCATAGGCGGGGCCTTGGGGTGCCAGGCCGGGGCTCCCTGAGCTGAAGTCTGGCGCGGCCTCTAGATGTGGATGAGTGTGGGCGGGCTTGCCGCGTTGGCCTCATCTGTGGGACAGTGGACGGGGCTTGCATCTAACGGATGCAGACATAGACTCTGAGCATCCATTGGAAAGCACACGGCATGTGCCTTGTAAAGAGCCCCCAATGCCAAAGTAACTCATTTCTTTTTGGCACCATTCGCCAGATAGCACAGGCCTTTTAGAAACTTCTCTTGCAGAGACAACTAAGGCCCAGTCTGCAGGATAGGGCGAGTGGGCGGGAGGAGACTCCTCAGTCCCACAGCTAAGATCTAGG
Organism: Muntiacus reevesi; assembly: GCF_963930625.1. Taxonomy (NCBI): domain Eukaryota; kingdom Metazoa; phylum Chordata; class Mammalia; order Artiodactyla; family Cervidae; genus Muntiacus; species Muntiacus reevesi. The sequence goes on along the minus strand of NC_089258.1, from coordinate 44,488,107 downwards.
ATCTCAGTTCCTGCTGTAAATATTCGGAAGAGGAGAGAACTCTGACCATTTCATGAATCACAGACCATTTTGTAATAACTCAGTATTAATTAGCAGAAGGGACTAAATGTTAACTACCAAGTATCAGCTGAGAAAATGTGATCACAGTGATTACCTATTGGCAGATATGCCCAGAACTTCTAAACCTACTTCAGTTCTGTTTACTTTTCTTTCATAATGTATCTCTCTAGTATTTTATAGACATTAGGCACAAAATAAATATTTGTGAACTAGATTCCGTTGATCGTATAACTGATCAAAATGGCAATGAAGGAATGGCCTGCTAGAAACCAATAAACACCGACTTCCTATTAGAGAAAGATCAAAGCACACACAGGCACTTTAATGAACTGGATACGCGGCCTTGCCCCACATTTGCCACACAGACATTCAGAGGACCTGCATCTGTAACCCCAGAAACAGCCACGTTCCTCAGCTGGCGAAATCTTCCTTCTGACTTCTCACTCACACTCATGGCGGCATCAGACACAGTCATCTCCTCCTTCCTTATCTCTCTCCTCCTCGGCTTCCAAAAGGTAATAACTGAATGTACATCTGTCTGCGCTCAGACTCTCAGTGGTGTCTAACGCTTTACAACTCCCAGGACTGTAGCCCGCCAAGCTCCTCTGTCCGTGGGATTCTCCAGGCGAGAATCCTGGAGTGGGTTGCCATTTCCTTCTCCAGGGCATCTTTCCGACTTAGGGATCAAACCAAAGTCCCAGTGGATTTATCACAAAGAACATTTATAAATGGGTAAACAGAGGTATAAATGTTCTTTATGATAAATCCACTTGGACTTTCAAAGATCCCCCATCATTTGTGTTTAAAAAGCACAGCATGGCTCTGTGTCTTAATGACTATGTTGCTGCTACTGCTACTGCTAAGTCACTTCAGTCGTGTCCGACTCTGTGCGACCCCATAGAGGGCAGCCCATCGGGCTTCCCTGTCCCTGGGATTCTCCAGGCAAGAACACTGGAGTGGGTTGCATTTCCTTCTCCAATGCATGAAAGTGAAAAGTGAAAGTGAAGTCGCTCAGTCGTGTCCGACTCTTAGCGACCCCATGGACTGCAGCCTACCAGGCTCCTCCATCCATGGGATTTTCCAGGCAAAAGTACTGGAGTGGGGAATGACTATGTTAGGAGGAAGTAAATTCAATGTAATTAAGTGTTTTATTAGGTAATGCTCTACATATACGAATATATATCCCCTAGAGTCTATGGTTTCCTGACTATGGTTCACTGCCACCTAGCCATCATTTGAAAGGATCAGTGAAAATACAAATTTCACAACCCAAGTCTGAAACCATAAACCAAGCTCACTATATACATGTGTAGCACTCTACTTCTTTTGGCAACTGAAAATGGGTTGAAAGAGTAATCTCAACCTCATTCAATCTCTCACTGCAAATTTGGGAACGTTAAAATGCCCTAACCAAATTCTGTTTTAGCCTAATACCCCTACTGAAAGTAAATGATAGCCAGTTAGTCCTAACTGAAAGTCTGAGTTTTGAACAGCTCTGGTGTCTTTGTGAAGGTGAAAGGAAGTTGATGGCAGAGTACTTTTCTAAGTCAAAAAAATATTTTGAGTGTTTGGATATCTTGCACTTAAAGGAAGGCAGTTCCCTCAGTCATTTTAGATGCCTGAATAATTCTTACGTGTCCAGGGAGTCAACATCAAAACTGGAAGGATCACCCACAACGATTCTGCAGTTAGTGGGCCACTAAGGACCTCTTTTCAGAAGTGGCCAGATGTCATCTGAGGAATAATTAACAGACCTGGGTTGTGGCCATTCTGGGAGAACCTCTGCACTTGACCTACAGCTCTTATCTACAGGATAAGACCTGGGGATATTATTCACATGTTTTTTTCCATAACCTTTCCCATTGCAGCAGTTCTGGGCTCCTCTCTGCAGAGATTTTGCTTGGGAAAGGCAGTTTAAGTTGACCCCTCCTTGACTTTGGTGATTTAAGGAAAAGAAGTGAACGTGTTATTTTTCACGGCTATGCTGCACGTGATCCACTTATGTGTCACGTCAACATCTGATAAAAGCAGTGGGCACCCTGCATTGGTACCATCTTCCCTGGTGGCTCAGATGGTAAAGAATCTGCCTGCAGCACAGGAGACCTGGGTTCAATCCCCGGGTCAGGAAGATCCCCTGGAGAAGGTAATGGCTACCCACTCCAGTATTCTTGCCTGGAGAATCCCATGGACAGAGGAGCCTGGCGGGCTGTAGTCAGGGGGTTGCAAAGAGCTGGTCACAACTGAGTGACTCACATACACACACAGAGAAAGAAATCCGATGAGCAAGTTGTCTGAGAGGACGGCTTAGCCCAGGGGAGCTTGAACACTGAACTTTAAATATTAAGTGAGTGCAAACTGTTCATGTAAATGGATTTAAACATTTTATAAGCTGTAAATTCTCAAGTCAACCATTCTTACATTCAACAAATATTTACTGAGTCCTGTACCCCCCAGGTGTACACACAGATCAGGAGACAGGGTGGATGCAAACTCAGCCGCAGCAAATCCAAACGTGCCTGAGCACAGACGCGACCTTGACGCGTGCGAGGAAAGATCAGCGACGCCTGAGAACCATGGGTCTTCACCACTGCTCCGGGCAGGACGGGCCAGCCGCCAGCAGCAGCCTTGCTTGTCAGTGACAGTGGCGTCTGTGATTCCTGGCTGGTGTCCCTGGAGCCTGGTGTGGTGAGACTGGTCATGTGGTGGCAGGAGCCCGTGTGGGCAGCACGCCGTGGAAGACCCCACCATGAGCAGACCTCAGCCTCCTGGCCCCTGGTGTTTGCATACACGACTTCAGAAGGAAAGTTCTGTGTGGCCAGCGGCAAAGGGACCAAGAAAGTGCCCCTGAGACCCTGGGTCCCTTGGAAGCATATCATCCCCCGTTGCGTGGCTGTGTGCTGTGTTCTGTGATGCAGACGAACACTCATGGGTGGGAGATTCCAGCCCCTGCTCTATAAGTGTCTGATGCAGTGCTCAACACCAAGAGGTGCCTGTTCTCATGGTCATGGAGAAAAGAGAGTCAACAGTAAAAACTGAAATAATTCTGACACTAATTACCTATGAGAAAGCCTAACACAGAACACTGCGAGTATCTTGCCTTGTGTCTCCAGGGAAGCCTTGCTCATGAGAGCAGAGAGATCCTGCTGTGAGGCCTGCCACTGGGCTGTGACCCGTCAGCAGCTCGGTCAAGCGGATGCCCTCCTTCTCAAGATAGAGAATGTTTTAAATTTGAAAACTAAAATGCAGGGGATTAAAAAAAATTACATCAAAATACAGCTATTCAAAGCGTTAGGAAATTTCTGTGACTGGGGTGTCTATTAATGCAGTTAATAATGAGATCTGGCAAGAAGACTGATAATGATTGTCGATTTCAAAGCCTCATGAACATAAAGGGTGTTTTGAAATCCTGGCATGAATTGTAGGGCGGCTATACACTGGGTCCAACACACCAGGGATTGGAGGCCGAGCTAAAGTGAGCCTGTTCTGTTGCTGCATTTGTAACTGGGGGACATTTTAAAGATAGACCAGATCACCTTACATGCCTCCTGAGAGACCTGTATGCAGGTCAAGAAGCAACAGTTAGAACCAGACATGGAACAACAGATTGGTTCAAAATTGGGAAAGGAGTACATCAAGGCTGTATATTGTCACCCTGCTTATTTAACTCATATGCATAGTACATCATGTGAAATGCCAGACTGGATGAAGCACAAGCTGGAATCAAGATTGTGGGGAGAAATATAAAAAATCTCAGATATGTAGATGATATCACCCTTATAGCAGAAAGCAAAAAGGAACTCAAGAGCCTTTTGATGAAGGTGAAAGAGGAGAATGAAAAAGGTGGCTTAAAACTCAACATGCAAAAAACTAAGATCATGGCAACCAGTCCCATCACTTCATGGCAGATAGATAGGGAAACAATGGAAATGGTGACATTTTATTTTTTTGGGCTCCAAACCACTGCAGATGGTGACTGCAGCCATGAAATTAAAAGATGCTTGCTCCTTGGAAGAAAAGCTATGACACACCTAGACAGCATATTAAAAAACAGAGACATTACTTTGCCAACAAAGTTCTGTCTAGACAAAGCTATAGCTTTTCCAGTGGTCATGATGGATGTGAGAGTTGGACCATAAAGAAGGGTGAGCGCCAAATAATTGATGCTTTTGAACTGTGGTGTTGGAGAAAACACTTGAGAGTCCCTTGGACTGCAAGGAGATCAAACCAGTCCATCCTAAAGGAAATCAATCCTGAATATTGATTGGAAGGACTGATGCTGAAGCTGAAGCTCTAATACTTTGGCCGCCTGATGTGAAGAACTGACTCATTAGAAGAGACCCTGATACTGGGAAAGACTGAAGGCAGGAGGAGAAGGGGACGACAGAGGATGAGATGGTTGGACGGCATCACTGACTCGCTGGATGTGAGTTTGAGCAATCTCCGGGAGCTGGTGAAGGACAGGGAGGCCTGGTGTGCTGCAGTCTATCAGGTCACAAAGAGTAGGCCATGACTCAGTGACAGAACAACAAAGATGTTAGAAAGATTAAGGATCCACTTTTTATCCCTCCTCACCTCCTGAACGTACTAGGGGTCCCCCAGGAGCCTGTGGGTTCCAGGCCGGGGGCCTCAGTTCCATAACCCATGGCCTCTGTGGGAGTCTGTCTCCAGTTTCCTCATCACGGTTCCTGCAGAGCCTCAGCTGCAGACCTGCCAGGTGAGGCGGGGGCACCTTCTCCCTGGAACGACCTGCCCTTCACCCAGCAGTCGGGACGGGCTCTGGGCCGGGCAGCTCCGTGTCTGCTGAGTCCCGAGGGCCCCCTCGGCCTCTTGCTCCCTCTTCCATGGTGGCTGCTCTGGCTCCTGCCCTCAGTGCTCCTCCTGGACCAGAACTCACCTGTCCTGCAGCCCCTCACACCGACTGCCCTGGCCGATGAGTCGCCTGCCCAGCGCCGACCCAGACCCGGCCACAGGGACATCCTGGGGGCCCGCCTGAGCCGCCAGGTGGTTTCTGTCCTCCTCTGATGCCCCCGGTCCCTGGGGAGGTCAAACCTGTCCCGTGGTGGTCAGCAACCACCAGCCTGCAGAAGCGAATGGTGCTTCTGTACTTTTAGATCTACCTGATTGATCGTTTTACAAACATAGCTTCTCAACATCTGTGAAAATGCCTCCCATCTTAATGACCACCCCGGCCCCTGACCCCAGCCACAGGACAGAAGATTCTGGTCCATCTCCTTACGGTCCAGCTGCTGGCCAGAGTGCAGGGCTGCTGATGAAAGTTCCTGTGTAAATGATAGGACCATTTTAAATGTAGAGCCTGAAGAAATATGCTTTGTAGATACTGAATTAGTCACGTCTGTGCAGAAGAACAGACCAGAAGAGGTGTTCACACGTGGAAAGAGAGGTTTACGAGAGGAAGTGGCTTGAGTGACCGTGGAGGCTGTCGAGACCCGAGCTGTGTGGGGCCAGTCGGCACCTGGAGACCGAGTGGAACCAACGGTCAGTTCCCATCCGAGGGCCGGTAGGCCCAAGACCCGGGGGAAGCTGGTCTCTCAGGTCAAGTTCAAAGGGAGAACAGTCAGGCTGGAGGAATTCTCTCCTACTCAAGGGAGAGCTAGCTTTTTGTTATATTCAGGCCTTCAACTGATTGGACACAGCTCACCCACACTAGGGAGGGCAATCTGCTTCACTCAGATGCGAGCATCTTAACGTTTCAAAAAAACACCCTCACAGCAACACCCAGAATAATGCTTGACTAAACACCTAGGCCCAGACAAGCTGACACATAAACTTAACCATCACCGGTATCACATGTACAATTTTCCAACATTCCTTGGAATAGCAGTGCCTTAGTCCTCAACCACTAATCCAAAGCAAAAGTAACCAGCCACCAGGAAACTTGGCAGGAGAGACAAATGGATAAGATGAGCAGGTTGCAAGAAGCCTCCTTCTCTTCCCCTCTGAATGATGTTTCAAAGGATAATTTTTCCTAAAGGTTAATTCTCCAGAAAATAGAAATACCTAAGAGGAAACCACTAGGTATGAGTCCAAATGCATCATTTTAAGTTGTCAAAGTGTTTCTTGGAAAAAATAAGCAAAGAAGAAAAACCTGAAATTGTGAAAGTAACAAGTACATTATAATTTTTAGTGCATTTTGAAGATAGTGTGTGTAAAACGATTAAGTACAGATAGTCAAGAAACTTAACACGTATGCGGTGCTGTGTGGCCACGTTCCTCTGACTTCCAGTGTTAGCGCAGCCTCTGCCTCACTGCAAGGAACGCAGACTCCTGATAGCCAGTGATCTGACTGAAGAGCAGTACACAGGATCTCTCTCTTCCCGAGAGCAAACCTACTTTCTTTTAAAAGTTCTCAGAATGTTTTATAATTTTGTAAATTTAAATAACTGGTTTTAATTTAGTGTTTTTAACTAACACATTATAAGAAACAAAAGCCATAGTATCGATGCTTTCTAAACATAATTATGAAATGATGTAAGTATATACCGATAGTAAATATGATTCACCATCACAGGCTACGGGGCTTTCCAGGCGGCACTAGTGGTAAATAAAGAACCAGCCTGCCAGTGCAGGAGGCTTAGGAGATGCAGGTTCAGTCCCTGGGTCTAAAGATCCCCTGGAGGAGGGCATGGAAACCCACTCTAGTATTCATGCCTGGAGAATTCCATGGACAGAGAAGCCTGGCAGGCTACGGTACATGGGGTCTCAAAGAGTCCATTAGATATGACTGAAGCACCTCAGCACATACACGTGTACAATAGGCTACATGTTTTGGCATCTAACATATCCATATGTTTAAAAGGGAAGTACATTTCAGAAATAAATGAAAATTAGGATTTCTCTGTTTTAATAAGTGTGTACTTCAGCAGGAACTCATCCGATCAGGGGTGGGAGGGAAGGCATTTGTGTTGGCTCCTACGCTAATTAGATGAAGAGCAAATCAGTGAAGCCTTCCTGGAAGAAATGATCCCTGAGTTGCCAACAAAAGCATAGCTCAGAATTAGGCAAAAAAAAAAATCTGAAAAGCAAATTCTGGGCTCAGCAAACAGCACATGAGGTGAGAGACCACGAGGAGGGGTGAGAGGGCAGCTGGGGGCCCGGCCGGGTCACCCAGGTCACGCGCTGGCTGCGGAGACCACTGCCTCAGCTCACGGGAGCTGCGGAGCCACGGGGGTGCCCTGCGGCGGTGCTGCAGGACCTGCGGCGGTGGGGGGCGGCGAGAGGGGCACTGAGGGGCCCTCAGCACGCCGAGCAGGTGAGCAGGTGGGCAGGTGGGCAGGCCGGGGGGCAGTCACGAGGTGACACGGGTAGGGGCGGGCTGCCGGGGGTCCCGCGCGGTCAGCCCCACAGCACTTGCGCCCTGGGATCGAGCCGAGTGACTCGTTCGTTCACCCATTTAAGTACGCACGAATTCATTTATTTAATCATTGATTATTTAGGGTTTAGGATGCTAAATGCTAACTCTGACTGGCTCACGTATCCACAAGTTAAACAGTTGTTTCCTGCAGTGACTGACCATGCCCGCTATCATGATGGCCCAACGGGATTACCAGGATCCTGGCCGGTGGAAGGCCAGAGGGTAGGAGTCAGGGGAGGTGCTATGGGTAGCGGGCTGAGGTCACGCAGCCAGAGCCCAGAAAGATGCCAGACTCCACACGCGGGAGGCATCCTGGAAACAGGAGGTCAGGGGAACGCTGAAGAGGCAAGTTACTGCAGAAATACAAGGCACCAGATAGGAAAAGGTTTACGAGGTCTCCTCCCTCACGCCTGGTGTGGATGTTCCCTCCGTGGTAATGCCTCCTGGAATCAGTGCTGACATTCGCTGAGAAAACCTCTGACCCAGAGAAAGATCATTATCAGCTAATTTTACAGTGTTTTCCTCCACGACATCAATAACCTTCCTTCCCTAGAAGAATCGGGTGAAATGCATATTAAGACAAGTAAATCTATCTGATAAATCACTTCACAGATGAGAAAGAAGCCATGTGTGAAATGAAAGTAGATGTTTTCAAACCCACTTCATTTAGTGAGAGGACCCTAATCAATACGTGGGGTGTTTGGTGATGGGAGAAGCAGTGGGCTGGAGAGTCACGCCGGCCGTGGGCCCCGGTGCCCAGTGGCAGAGCCTGGTCCTACTTCAGGTCCCTGGAGATCAGGTGACAAGTCTGTTTCAGCTGCATCTTCCCCCATCGTGAAGGGCTGAGGGAAATCACGGGTGAACTCAAGCCCCAAACCAGGGAGACACTCAGTGGCAGCATCAGCCTCTGAGCGCTGAGAGCGGAAAGCCTGATACACATTCCAAAACTGCTAATGGCCCTTCGTGCACACGTTTGGTGTTTAATAACTGTTAGATGAACATCAACATTACGTATCTGCGTTTATACAGGTGACGCAACCAAAGGACACCAACTTTTATGTTTCAGGCTTAAAAAGACATTTAAGTACATCTTATTGTTCAAAATAATCACTGGGAATGTTTTTGAATAACTTTTGGGGGAATTATTTTCAAAAGCTAATTTTAGAAGTATAAAAGAAAATGCACTTGTCAAAATAATCTCTCTCTCTCTCTACACACACACACACACATCAACCAAGGATAGTTATTAAATGTATGATCTTGCAAATAATATTTCAACATAAAATCATGGAAACCCTGTTTTTGCCTCGCCTCCAGACAGGGGCTTCTCATTTGTTTGGTATGTTTCACAATCCTATTATGTAGACTGTTGCTGCAGGCCATCACTATTCTATTTAGGAGAGAAAAATTTATAAATATTCGATTTCTAATCCTTAGAGTAAAAGAGGGGAAGGCAGGAATTAAGGATTCGTCTGTACCTTTAAAAAAGGTAGCTTATAATTCTATACTTCAATTATTTCAAGGCAACTTGGTATTTTTCCTGATGTTATCCATCTCATCTCTTATTCCCCAGCCCACTTCCTAACTTTGGAAGGCATGCCTGCCTCCGCTTCCCCACTGTTGTCTGGAAGAATTTTGACTCCATAACTAGGTCAACATTCAGAAGAAACTTTGAAGAGAAGCATTTTTTTCTTTTGTTAATACCTTTGGTGAATACACGTTGGGAATACAAAGATGTATTGGTAATGCTTGGTAAAATGATAGGTACATAAATTAGAATTTTAGTCTGAATTCTGCACTCGTTCTTGTATTATGTCTGTGAAATCTGTTTTATATTTATTCCTCTGGAGTGATAGCTTTATAAACAAGGAAGTCATCTTCCACCAGGTGATTATTGTTTCAGAGCATTTCTGAAGACCAAGAGAGTGCTTAATCGTTGCTTGCTCGTAGGAGACACTCAGCGAATACTGCTGAACCTATCAGTAATTACCTCTTACAGTGTATTTTTAAAATCTGCAACGATAGTAAGGTAAGTAAGATAAGAATGTAAGATAGAAACTTCCTTAAGTTCCTAATTAGTTCACTTTCCACACTTTCCCCCACAAGGGCAGAGTGTGAGGGGTGGTCCCTGACGTCACGGACACGGGGTGCCTTGGGGGGAAGCTGGGGCTGGGCCCCACGGGCCCCCAATGGCCTCGGCATCCGCAGCCCCTCGTGGACTGGGTCCTGGTTCCCGCAGGGCAGGGCTCCCAGAATCGCACCCACCCTGACCCCTGGGCTCGGGCGCATGGGGGCATCACGGCCTCCGCTCGGGGCCACAGGCAACAGGAAAAGACCACCAAGGCCCCACGGCACTCCAAGTCACTGATCCTCGGGCGGATCTGGTCATGTGCTCTGAGCTTCTGCCTGGCTTGGACACCGAGGAGGAGACTGGGAGGCTGACCCGCCCGCGATCTCAGAGGCGGTGGTGAAGGTCTGAATCTGGTGAGCCCTCTCTTGCCTGCAGGCTCCGCGAGTGACAGCGAAGGTTCCGGGTGGCCGCAGGATCCCCGCGACACCTAGCACCCGGTCATCGCCCCACGTCCTGCCAACTGTCCTGGTTTCAAATATGCACAGCTCTGTCACGGGCGGGTGGCCCACCCATGCCCTGGCTCGCAGGAGCCATCAATAACTGGGGCCACTTCTCTCCAGTCCTGCTCAGAACCAGCCCCGCCCCAGGCCCGACGGGTCCAAACCCCACGCTCTTCCCACACGTCGCTCGGCGACTCTGATCGCTGGCTGCTTCGTGGGCTTCTCCGGGCCGTGTTTACTCATGGTGCTACGTAAACCAGCACAGTGCACAGAAACGTGAGACAGTGATGCTTAGCTTAGGTGATAAATTATCAGATTTTTCTTGGCTTTCCCCAAGAACTGAAGGAGACTGTGACCTTCAGTTCCGTGAATGGTCTGCTCTGCGGCAGGAATCGTGTTGACGGATCTGCCCGTGCAGACTCGGGCTGGGCCTGCGGTGAGGACCCCAGGTCACTGCCCGTCAGCTGAGGCTTTACTGCCGTCTATTCAACTTTGGTATTTAAAACACCATCACCTCCCAAACACCATTGGTTTTCATATACAAAATTTTATGAAAACGCTACTTGATTGTTATAAGGAACCGTGACAATCGATAGATTTCATTCTAAGAAAAAGAAAAGTGATCCAGTTAAGAAAGATTTCAAAACACCACTGCAAACAGCTCCGTGTCACCAACGTAAGCTGGAAAATTTCCAGATGTTTGGAGAGAACTCACCTCAGTCGGCGAGGACAGAGGTGCCCCACACCTTTCCGTTTGGGGTGGGAATCAGAGGGCGTCCCTTACCTGCGGGCCTGATGGTGGAGGCAGCGTCAGCGGGGATGGTCAGGGGCAGGCACTCATCGTCCTGGGAGTAGCCTGCTTGAATGGCGCGCAGGTAGCTGTGGCTCCGTGTCCGGAAGCATCCCGGGAGGTCCAGCGCGTCCATGGCCTGAGACTCCACTTCGCTGAAGACTGACTCGCACACCGACTCGAACTGCCCGTTGACCTCAGCCTCGCTCATCTGCAAGAGTGACAGCGCGGCTGATGGCTCGGGCCGGCCAGGCGCCACAGCCACGCGCCAACGGAGAAGCGCTCAGAGCTCACCCGTCGGCACTCACCGCCTGCCATGCACAGCTTGATTAATTTGAAGTCGGCACACTGAGAAAAACCACCAATTCCCACTGTGCCCTGCAATGTCTACAGACCCTGAGGCAGAGCTTTAAAGTGAGACTGGCAGTCACCACTGAGGTCAAGAGGAACAGCGAGGTTAAAGGTTAGCACACCATGCAAAGTATTCGTCACCCCTCTTTTTCCGTTTTCACGGCCCAGGCTGTTTCCAGCTCAGACAAGCCAGGTGAGGATGCTGTGCTCACAAAGACCCACGGGCGCGGCTCTCTCTGCTTCCACTCAGCTCAGCGCCCCGGACTGAGGAGATGGACCCCTGCTCAGCCTCGAGCTTGCCCCCGCATCCCCGGAGGCGGCCCCAGCCGTGTCCCGGAGGAGCCTCAGTCTCTCACGCTGCAGGCGCGCCGCCCACACTCCGCTGGGCCCCTCCCCTCCTTCAGCGTGGGCCGGCAGCGCCTGCCTGAGATTGGCGGTTCAGCAGGTAAAGTCGTTATTCTCAAGCCTGGCATTTCATTTCTGGGTAGAGAGTCGCCCTGGGCCCCTGTGTCATGAAACGAATGACTGGGCCTTGAAGAGCGAGGGTCCTGAGGGCCGTGCTCCCGGGGCCTGACTGCGGGTGAGCGGAGGGCCTCTGCGTGCTGTCCTTGCCGAATGTGGTTTCCTGAGGTTTCTGGGGCCTCCCGGGAGCCACCTCTACGGGTTTAAGCGGAAACTCAGTAGCGGGACACAGAGCAGGCTGAAGAACCTGGGGCGGGGGTGGGGGGCGTGGGGACTGTAGGAACGAGGATTCCGGGTTGGGCCCGTGAGCTGCAGCCGCTCCCAGGCCTGGGTTCCTGGGGATCTGGACAGGTGGCTCCTCCCCACCCCCCCGCCTCCCGGGGCACCTCGTGCTGACAGGCAAGCAGGTCAGGAGATGCCTGTGGGGACGCTGATGTGGAGGGCCAGAGGTCCATGTGGAATCAGGGCTCAGGCAGAAGCCAAGATGGTTCTCCCGGGCGACCTGCTGGGTCCCTGCCTGGGGTTCACGGAGGGGCCCGGAAACCTGGGCAGGTCTCCCTGCCACCCCTGTGCAGGGGGCCTCTGCCTTCGGAACCCCGACTGCCCCCGGCACCCCAGCCACGCCTGCAGCCAGCGTCCTCATGGCGGCCACGGCCGGCTCACAGTCTCAGCCCAGCGCCCGGCTGAGTCACTCACTCCACCCCTGGAACGTGACGCACAGCTTCCTGAACACTCTTGCTACGTCGACAGGTAAATTTTGAAAAGTATTGTTCTAAACACCAGATCAATCCTTTCCCTCTAATTGTTCACAGAGTTAAAGCTGGTAAAGAATTAGATTTGCCCTTCATCGGAGAAGACAGCTTCTGCCCACCTCTAATCACAGACCTGGGCCTGGCTCCCTGCTTCTATTAACACCTGAGATTATTCACGAGCACTCCACTCACTGGACAAATCCCAGTGAGCACAGCCCAGGAGGAAGGTGCTGAGGGGGCCTCCAGGCAGGACTGCTGACCTGGAGTCGTTCAGGCAGAAAAGAGCAGAGAAACACTCCCGGGCGACTGCCCCATGCGAGTGTTACAGGGTGTCTGATGCCAGAAAGGGGCAGACGAGTTCGGTCAAAGACAGACGCCGACAGCACAGCAGGTCACCTCACTGCCTATTGAGGGAAACACATCCCACACACTCTCACTCTGGCTCGAAGTATGCCCTTTCCCAGAGTATAGACTCCTTCCCATCCAGGTTTTCCCTTATGTGGAACTATATCAGAAAGTCTCAGACTGTTTCACACCATTTACATCAGAGACCCGCGTCAGACAACCCAAAGAGGCCAGAAACCGTGTGGGGTCGCCCGTGCCCGCCAGTCCCAACACTGGGTCTCGGTGGGTCCTCCTTCTCTGCAAACCCATAGGCCCAGCGCCTTTCTCCCTCTGGAAGAGGTGCCATCACCCTCGCGTGTACATTCTGGGCACTCAGAGGTGGGCATTCAGCAAGGACCGCTCGGCCAGTGCTTCCAGCCACAAAGCTGACCAGCGAGGCCCTTCAAACGAGGGGGAGTTTTCCCCCAAACAAATACGCAGGTGAGAAGGAACTCAGCTGGTCTAGACTGGAACTGAAATGGCCTTTTCTCTGACTCGCTTGAGGGAGATTTGGAAAAGTGGGCATTTTGCTCTGCAACTCAAACCGCAGCTCAGCCTGACGTGAGGTGTCCCGGGAGGATGCAAAGTCAATGGGGTACATAATCAGTGTGTGCTGAAGTGTCGGCTTCTCTAGTGAACTGCAAGTGCAGCAAAGCACTTAAACTGCTTCTGGAGGACGTGGGCTTCGAGATAGCAGAGAAAACCAGAAGGTGGTAAGGAATGTGGCTCCTGGTGGCAGAGAGCCCGACACCCGCTGAGGGCGGGTTTCCCAGGGTCAGGACGGGGCACTTGCAGAGCCAGGCGGCGGCTGGGGGAGGGCCTGGGACCCTGGATGCAGCTGCCGGCACCTGAAAACGGGGCAGCCGCTGCGGGAACTGGCTCGGAGTTCCCTCGGGAGCTCACAGTTGCACCCGCAGGAACGGGGTGTGCCGCATGAGGACTGGAAGCAGAGACAAGGACAGACGCTCACACACCCGTGTTCACACAGCGTCACTCACTGCAGCCAAGGGGGAAGCGACAGTGTCTGCTGACAGACGGCGGGCGCACATGCCATCCACACAGCACGCTGCTCAGCCTTAGAGGGGACGCACGCTCTGACACAGGCGACCACACAGAGGAAAGCAGGGCAGGCCCGAACAGAGGACGGACGCTGTGTGAGTCACTCCCGTGAGGTCCCGGGAGGAGACAGAGGGGGCGGCGGGGCGGGGGTCAGCGTTTCGTGGGGACAGCTTCAGTTTGGGAAGATGAGAGTTCTGGAGACGATGGTGGGGCTGGTTGCCCAACAATGTGACGTGCCAAATGCCACGGGATGTACACTGGAAGACGGTTAAGATGGTAAATACTGTGGATTTTGTGTATGTTTTGCCACAGTGAAAAGAGGAAGGATGCATGACAGAAAGAAGGTACCCTCACACCGACACGGCTTTGCAAGGACAACGAGAAGGCAGGAGGAGCGGGTGGCAGGCTCGGCCGTGGGGGAAGGCGGCTGCGGCTCCTGTGGGGGCGGTGGGGTTCCCCCCACCCTGCACGCCCAGCAAAGCGCCTGAGGTCCTGGGCAAACAGATCAGCCGTCAGAACGATCTGGACGGTGCATGGACGGAGCACACAGAGACTGGCAGGAACCAGAATGTGGCCGCGGGGGCCTCAGCAAGGCAGCCACGGCAGGAAGGCGAGCAGAGACCAGGTGGAGCCCCTCCCGCCCGCCTGTCCAGGCAGCTGTCCCACTGCGGCGCCCTCATGCCCAGCGGCGCCGGGTCCAGAACCGTCGGCAGCCAGGCTGGGTGTGAGCACAGTGGTGGCGAGGGTGCGAGGGGCGGGGAGAGGTCCCTAAGCCCGCAGGCCCCTTCCTCAGGCAGCAGAGCCGGGCGGACTGGACCACCTGCCCCCGCGTCCTCAGAGAACAAGGCAGGGTGCGACCTGCCGGCTTGCCCTCAGCTGCAGGGACAGTCTGTCCAGGGAAACAGCGACCTCTGGGGAGGCTGGTACTGCGGGGCCCTGTGTGTCCCCTCGGGTGGGACTCAGACCCTCTGTGTGGGGGGCCTGGCCCAGGGAAGGAGGGTGCTCCGTGAGGGGTGGTGGGGGGACGTGGCGGATGCTCCCATCAGCCCTCCTCAGGAGAGCTGGGAGTGGGAGCCACTCCCAGAGTCACAAAGGCCCCGTCACGCCCATGGAGCTCCCGAGTGTGGTGGCCCAGGAGCTCTCCCGGCTGGGACTCTGCAGCAGGGGGCTGACCGGGAGGGGAGGGCCCCACCTGGCTCACGCAGCTGGCCTGGCTGAGGGTGCTGACGGCGCGCATGTAGCTCTGGTTCCGGGAGCGGAATTTCGGGGAGTTGTAGTTGGCAGAGGGGTCCAGCCCGTGGCTGGCAGGCCCGTCGCTGGCAGCTTGCAGGTAGCTCTGGCTACAGGAGAGAAAGAGAGAAGACAGAGGCCTCGTGAGCATCACTGCAGGGACCACGTGTGCCGGCGCCCAGGGCCGCTACCAAATCCGTGGACGTCTTGGGCGCATGGAAACATTCCTGACAGACATGCTCACGGATTCATCAGCACCAATGGGGCAGGCTACTTACAGACTTGCTTCAAAACCTGACTTTTTATGATCAGGTAGTGAAATCGGGATCATTCCACATAGAAAGAAACCTAACCCTGAAAGCATGGATAACTCACACAGCCTAAGAGCAAGCTGGACTCAGAAGTCCATGAGAGTCTCATAAATGTCAGGGTAGCTTTTGGCACCTTTACACACTCAGAAAAATAGAAGAAGAAAAAAAAATCAAAGGTTTGCCAGCCGTTTTAACTTATGTGAAGTTGTCCAGATTATGCAATAGAAGCAGAGAGCAGACTGAAAACTCAAATCCATATTATCATCATAATGGTCATTTCCTTCCAAACAGCCTTAACAATCAATTTCCTCTAGTCTCCCTCCTTGTTTT
Source organism: Muntiacus reevesi (assembly GCF_963930625.1). Lineage (NCBI taxonomy): Eukaryota > Metazoa > Chordata > Mammalia > Artiodactyla > Cervidae > Muntiacus > Muntiacus reevesi. The sequence goes on along the minus strand of NC_089258.1, from coordinate 44,472,435 downwards.
TTGCAAAATCTTGAAAGCATGGGGGAAACCCTGAGGATGTCCGGCAGAGAGAGGGTTCAGCTGGGTTGACGCTTCTGGCTAAATCGAGCTCCTTTCAGGTCTGGTGACAGTCTTTCCACAACCAAGACAGACTGCATTTTATTTGACCCCCAAGCTGGAATAACGTGGACAGCAATAATGGAGCTATTCTTCTCTCCTACTGTGGATCACAATGAGACAGTTAACTAGGATAACTGCACAGGCCTGTGTATAAAAGTTAGGTTGCTAATTTTGACTCCATGTCTCGACTACAGTACGTCCCCTACTTTTTAAAGTAAGCCCTTGATGTAAATTGATTTCTTGGTGATTTACTTCTTTAGAAATGGGGTAGCAGAGGGAAAACTGGCTTGCTGTTAAATTCAGATTAAGGAAGCTCATTTATTTTAAGGTCATTATTTCAGGTAATGTTAATAGTATGTACTTTTAGATACTAATGGCTCAGAGGTTAAAGCACCTGCCTGCAATGCGGGAGACCTGGGTTCGATCCCTGGGTCAGGAAGATCCCCTGGAGAAGGAAATGGCAACCCACTCCAGTATTCTTGCCTGGAGAATCCCATGGACGGAGGAGCCTGGTGGGCTACAGTCCATAGGGTCACAAAGAGTTGGACATGACTGAGCGACTTCACTTTCACTTTCAGAATACAATTTATAAATTATTATAATGATAACTTTGTTTTAAAACTAGGTATATAACATATTCCAGCTCTTATATCCCTTCTTTCCACTTAAAACAGACCAAAAAAGAAGAGAAGAGAAAAGGAAAGGAAATGGGAGAGAAATGAGACGGGGGCCGCCCTGACCCTGGCCCGTAAAGAGTCCAGGTCTCTGCCGGACTCCTTGTCACCTATGCTGCTCGGGCCCGGGTCGGGGCGGGGGTCTGCACACCCCAGTTTCTACCAGTTAGCACTTTTGTCTTACTTCCAATTGAAGAGCTTTCTCTTCTGATTACCACCACTCTTTGCTGATTCAGCATTCTCACATTTAAGTTCTCAGCATCTGTAAAAGCAGGGCTGTGTCTTCTTTATCTCTGTATCCAGATTTCCAGCCCAGAGACTGGCACTGTGAGCGGGGTGACTCAGTACTATGACTGGGTAGCACCCACACACGGCTCTGTATTTGTGATTCTACATTCAGATGTGTCTTCTAACTCATGATCTCTTTATTCCAGCACTGGGCAGCCACTGAGAGACGAGCTGCCACTACAGGAAGCTAACCACGGGTTTTCTTTCACACACAGAGTCCAGACATCAGACATCCATGACGCACTGTCACGCTGGCCCCTGGAAGCACCCTGTACCAGCCCGTCAGTCCTCACAGGGACCCCACAGGCTTGGGCCTCACTGCAAATGGGGAGCCACCTCACCCAGGCACCCCCAGAGCGAATGCAGAGCCCAGGCAGCCGGCTCCAAAACTCATGCTTTTTGCCCCAAGATCTGGGCAGTTGAGTCAGAGAACAGAGGTTGCAAAGGTCTGGTCCCCAACTTCAGCCCCACTTGATTAGGGTGGCTTGGCATCCTCCAACACACCCTGCAGGCCAGGGAGCCCTGCAGGTCACAGACCTGGGGACAGTCGGGAAAGTGCTTTTTCCAGATTACTTCCATAATTAGACTGTGTAAATATGGAAATATTCAGACTAAGCTTTAACTGCAGCCACCAGAGAAGGTGTGCTCGTGTTCACCCCATCCAGGGCTGGGCGCTCAGAGCCTAGCAGTGACACCACCCCCGGGGACCTTCTCTCTGGGGACAGCTGAAACCTCCCGGCCCTGAGGAGCCTCCCGAGGACGACAGAAAGCCAGGGTCAGGCTCAGAATCGCTTCCCCGTGTGACTGGAAGGCGGGAGGGCCCTGGGCTGGAGCCCGAGAGGAGGGGTAGTGTCGCGGGCTTTGGGGCGAGCTGCCCGCCCACCCTGCACGTGCCCTCGTGCGTCCCGGACTGCCAGACATGCTGGTCTGGGTCTGCTCCTCACCGTTTTCCTCTTCTAACCAGCAGCGCTGCGGGGAAAGGCCTGTGTGCCTTCTGATAAATTCTGCAGACTTTCTCCAGCAGGTGCCCAGAATGCTGCCAGGCGCTGATGCCAACAACAATGGAGGAATGAATGTCAGATAGAAACACGGGGTACCCAGATAAACGTGGAGTTCAGAGGAGCAGCAAGTAACCCTCACGAGCAGTATGCTCCCAGCAGTGTCCCAAATGTGTCCCTTAGGCTGAAGGAATGCACTGTCCATCTGGAAGTCAGACGCCACTGTTTGTCTTTCTTAAATCTGGCACTACTACGACAGAGGCGCACTTGGGCCAAAGGGTCGGAATGCGGATGGGATCACAGATGGTCTGAGTGCACAAGGGTGGATGGAGGGGCCGTGGGAAGACGTGGGCTGTGGAGAAGCTTCCGGAAAAGACCAGTGGGGACTGTGCAGACCCCTCTGGAGTCTGGAGTTGATGCCACAAGCACAAGAAAGCAATGCCAATGCCTCACTGTGGAGACGGGCGCTCAGAGGGTGGGCAGGAGGTAAGGGGTGCAGATGCAGAGCCCCTGGTCACTGCCCACAGTGCTGTGCTGAGTCCTCCCTCAGGAGTGGGGGGGGCAGACGCAGAGCCCCTGGTCACTGCCCACAGTGCTGTGCTGAGTCCTCCCTCAGGAGTGGGGGGGCAGACGCAGAGCCCCTGGTCACTGCCCACAGTGCTGTGCTAAGTCCTCTCTCAGGAGGGGAGGGGGCAGACGCAGAGCCCCTGGTCACTGCCCACAGTGCTGTGCTTAGCCCACCCTCAGGAGCGGAGGGGGCGGACGCAGAGCCCCTGGTCACTGCCCACAGTGCTGTGCTGAGTCTTCCCTCAGGAGGGGAGGGGGGTGATAGACGCAGAGCCCCTGGTCACTGCCCACAGTGCTGTGCTGAGTCCTCCCTCAGGAGGGGGGGGCAGACGCAGAGCCCCTGGTCACTGCCCACAGTGCTGTGCTGAGTCCTCCCTCAGGAGGGGAGGGGGCAGACACAGAGCCCCTGGTCACTGCCCACAGTGCTGTGCTTAGCCCACCCTCAGGAGCGGAGGGGGCGGACGCAGAGCCCCTGGTCACTGCCCACAGTGCTGTGCTGAGTCTTCCCTCAGGAGGGGAGGGGGGTGATAGACGCAGAGCCCCTGGTCACTGCCCACAGTGCTGTGCTGAGTCCTCCCTCAGGAGGGGGGGGCAGACGCAGAGCCCCTGGTCACTGCCCACAGTGCTGTGCTGAGTCCTCCCTCAGGAGGCCTGGGTGGGGGGCGGGACCCGCGGTCCAAGGTTCGTCTGTGGAGTTTGGTAGAGGAGTCTCAGGGCACACCCTGGGGGACTGACGGGATCAGAGGTCCCTGATGCGACCCCCACCTTTCCATGTGAGATCTGTCTGAACAAAACATTTCAAAAGTTTAATTTTCTTGGAAAAGAGCAAACCTAGGTGACGTCATCATAAAGCATAGTGTTTTTTCTGAAATAGAAATCGCAGAACAGAAAACCAAACACCACTGGTTGTTACAGACGAGGCAGGCAGTGTCTGTGGGCTGTCCAGGTGACGGCTCTGGGCGGCCTCCTCCTCTGTAACCCCACACACACCCTCAGCGTGCTGGGTCGCCACTCTGCTCAAGTTGAGCCCGTGACTGAAACTGAAGTTGTGTCTCCTCCTGGATGAGTCATGACGTGATGATTGGTCATTTGTACCTCTTCTTTTGTGAAGAGACTTTTCATCTACCCCCGCATTTTTAACTGGGTTATCTCTAGTTTTGTTTTGTGGGAGTTCTTTATATATTCTGTACTCAAATCCTTTGTCAGATATTCATTTCAAGTATTTTCCTTCACTTTGTGACTTGCCTTGTCCCCTACTTGTTGGGAGTGTTTTGATGAGCAGACATTTTAAATTTAGATGGCGAGAGTCACTCTTCAGTCACATCGATTTATTCTATTTGAGTTTTCTTTAACCCGAGAGGTTTCACCCCCAAGGGACCACTGGAGACACTTGGAGATACTCTGTTGTCACAGCTTGGGGATGGGAGCCTGGTGAGCAGAGACCAGTTCAGTCAGTTCAGTTCAGTTGCTCAGTTGTGTCCGAATCTTTGCAACCCCATGAATCGCAGCACACCAGGCCTCCCTGTCCATCACCAACTCCCAGAGTTTAATCAAACTCATGCCCATCGAGTCGGTGATGCCATCCAGTCATCTCATCCTCTGTCGTCCCCTTCTCCTCCTGCCCCCAATCCCTCCTAGCATCAGGGTCTTTTCCAGTGAGTCAGCTCTTTGCATCACGTGGCCAAAGTATTGGAGTTTCAGCTTCAGCATCAGTCCTTCCAATGAACACCCAGGACTGATCTCCCCTAGGATGGACTGGTTGGATCTCCTTACAGTCCAAGAGACTCTCAAGAGTCTTCTCCAACACCACAGTTCAAAAGCATCAATTCTTCAACACTCAGCTTTCTTCACAGTCCAACTCTCACATCCATACATGACCACTGGAAAACCCATAGCCTTGACTAGACGGACCTTTGTTGGCAAAGAAATGTCTCTGCTTTTTAATATGCTGTCTAGGTTGGTCATAACTTTCCTTCCAAGGAGTAAGCGCCTTTTAATTGCATGGCTGCAATCACCATCTGCAGTGATTTTGGAGCCCCCCAAAATAAAGTCTGACACTGTTTCCCCATTTATTTGCCATGAAGTGATAGGACTGGATGCCATGATCTTAGTTTTCTGGATGTTGAGCATTAAGCCAACTTTTTCACTCTCCTCTTTCACTTTCATCAAGAGGCTTTTTAGTTCCTCTTCACTTTCTGCCATAAGGGTGGTGTCATCTGCATATCTGAGGTTATTGATATTTCTCCTGGAAATCTTGATTTCAGCTTGTGCTTCTTCCAGCCCAGCGTTTCTCATGATGAACTGCATATAAGTTAAATAAGCAGGGTGACAATTTACAGACCAGAGATGCTACTAAAATTATATAGTACATAGCCGCCTGTTAACCAAAAAGAATTTTCTGGCCCCAAGTATCAGCAGTGCTGAGGCTAAAACAACCCTGGTTTATTCTGACACCAATATCCCTGTCTTAAGAGCAGACAGCCTCCAAACACACAGCATCATCCACATTTTCCTCAGGTGAGCATCAAGTGGGCATTCACCAACATAGACTATATTCTGGGCCACAGAACAAACCTTAACACATTCGAAAGAACAGAAATCATACAAAGTATGTTCTTGGACCAAAATAAATAAAACTAGAAATCAATAACAGAAGAATTTTTGGAAAATCCCCAAATATGTGAAAGTTAAACAACAGCCTTCCAGATTGGCTCAGAGAGGAAGTCTCAAAGGAAATTTAAGTGTATCTTGTACAAATAATCAAGGGGTGGGGGAAAGCTAG